>NW_008614262.1:0-5373 GCF_000691845.1 Merops nubicus | reverse complement strand
CAAGAGCTGCTCATTTTATATAAATTTTATATATATTTTCTTCTCTCCTTTGCTCTGCTTTGAAGAAACAAGTCTCATCATATCCTTTGCCTCATCTACACATAAAAAAAACAAAAGAAAAAAAACCCCAAGCAAATGAAATCTTACAGAGATCAAATCTTACAGAGACACACTTCTGGTCTGAGAGATTATATGAAATAATAAACAAGTAAAAGAGAGTCTTCCCTGAAAGGCAATGAAGTATCTCTACCTGTATATTGCCACACAAGCCACAAGATGCAATAAACAAAAAAGTACAGGGTTGATAGTGGAGAAAGGAAAAAAAAAAAAAAAAAACCACACCACACTGTTAGCATATGCTTGTCAGTTTTGATGCTGAACACTTGAAACATTGTATTTCAGTATATTAACAAAGAATCCCCAGATTCAATATCATCATTTGCAGAAGAAAAGCAATCATGGCAAGTCAAAGAAAATAACATCAGTATTTCAAATGATAAACAGCTAATTTCATGTAAGCATGAAATGCCATCTTTACTGTATGAGTATTAGGAACAATGGAAAACTATGAGCTCCGTTTACTCTCCTCCATTAAACAAAGACATTAGAGCTCTTTTAAATTACTTTGTCTGAAATGATAACAGATGACATTTGAAGATAGCATCAGTATTGAGTTACATCACTGTGCCATTGACTCCTGTTAACATGAAAACTTCAGTAAAACAGAGTAAGTCTCAGATCTTTTTACTTCTCTACACAGTTCAGAGAAGCCTGAGAGGAACACCAAATTCAGGTGTCCTCTGCCTGACTTTCCTGCACCCCAGGAGCTCTCCCAGTCATTACTGAAACAGTTCTTACTCTCCTGCTTCTACAATAATAATTCTGTTAAACTTACATAGTATCCACAGGAGTGGATACTAACCTGAAGTGTAAATTACACACAGGGACAGACCCATCGGGCAAGGCCCATCATCAAGTCACCTGGACACAGGGAGACAGTTCCCTATCCAAGTGAATTCTGCTAAAGAGAGATAAAATGGGAAAGGGGGAAATGTATTTAATCACTTCCATAAATATTTCCACTTTCCTTTGGCTGTCGCAAATGATACTGTACTGGCATTTTATCTTAGTAAGGTCTGATGGAGAATTCAAGGGAAATGGCTAAACAGCATTTCCTTTTTCAAAGTGGACTACAACTAAAAGTGGAAGTGCTGAGGTGCTTCTGGAACACGTGGATCCCCAGATAGTCTTCCAGAGTGTCCACAAAGGAGTGCACTCCAGAGAAACAGTACTGGCTGGCTTGAAAGCTTTTATTCCACACAGTTTGGCAGAAAAAGTAAAACCTCAACAGTGACTGGAAACAACCAAGAGCTGTTACGTAGTGGGAGACTTGCTTCCAGAATCCTCAGGGAGCTCGTAATACCACCATACTTGCCTAATCCTCCATTCAAGAGGGTCAAAGGATCCTCTCCTTGCAAGTTCACAAATACAATAAAAAATCTTGGACAGACTAAGACCTCAATTACAGTGGACACACTTTGTTTCTTTTAAACCATTCACTGATGATATTAAATTTACCTAAGTTGTAGTGCCTGTTCCACACAAAATTGTATTTGTTTGTCAACCCAGGACAGGATTCCAGTGAGCATTACTTTGAGAATCAACTCTCCTTGTAATAAATTTCTGCAATATAGCCAAACAAGTTTTGCCCCAGCTGTCATTTTCACACACAAAAACAATTCACTTTTTTTTCAGAGCTTACAGCTCTTCTTGTTGGATAAACACATTAAATTCAAGGATAATTTGACATTAAGAACCAACAGCAAGAACAGCTCCATTTCAAAAGATCAAAATTGCATTACCTGCGAGCATCCCATGATTACAAAATGCCATTAGACATTCAATACAAAATCTGCCCCAACACAGCTATGTTCATAGGCAACAATACTATGGAAAGTGTAGTGGTACCAAACAGTGCACAACAAAGCCACAAAAAAAAAAAAAAGGCACTCAAATAAATGAACCAGTGAAAGAATTAAAAATCACACTCTTGACTGTCACAAACGTTTGGTGGGCACCAACACTGTTCCAAAACAGCATATATGATTTTAAACTGGTAACAGTTTAGATACCAAACAGGATCCTCTCCTTACCCCTGAGGCATCTGGCAGGAGCAGCACATATAAAAGGCTTGAATGACAGCACTCAGCCTGTTTGCTGTCATGGAGATAACATCCTGGCAATCAGCACAAGCTTCAGGCTTCCCGGCAGCATCGTAGGGTTTCGACTCGCCAGGGTCAGTGGGTAGCTCTTGTCTGCCCTCGGTGCCTTCAGCAGCAAAGGAAGGTGCTGGAGCAGCGTCCTGGTGATCTGGTCCTTTTTGTTTCAGTAAAATGGAAGTAATGTTGGCAGAGTCCCTTTTGTTTTTCATCAGCTCCGTGGCTATAAGAACAAGCCATTCATCTAAAGAATGCCAGAGCAGTTCCAGTGGCTGCAATAAACACATGCAAAAGCAGACAAAAAAGGAAAGTGTTGACATTAGATAATATTAATAATGTGATAATCCTCTTAAGGCCAACACCATGCACGTTTAAAAGCTTTAGAAGTAATTTTAGAGATAAAGAAACAAATACTTGTACTCCTAACCACAGACCACAAAGAGAAAATTTCATATAGAAGGAAAACAATCTAACAGCAGATGAAATGAAGATAAAATCATTTAGAAAGAGTGAAACATTGAACTATTTAACAGAATTTAGTCTCACGGTTGTTACATAGCACAATACTGCCAGGCTGCTGCAATCAGAGAAAGAACACAGTTGTTGAGTTTCCAGCATAAGACCATGTCCGTTCTTCAAGTTCCTGGTCAAAGCAGCTCCAGACAGAGGGAGCAAACCCCAGGCAATATCAATGAGAGTCACACTCATTCACGTATCTAGTAAGACATGTTTTATGCAGAGTGTGAGCACATACAGCCCTTTCTGACAGTACTCTAAATATCTCAGAGTAAGGGTCACTAATACCAGCTTTACGGAATAGAAACAAGTATCAGCAGAATCTCATGTCCATTTTTAAAGACAAATTTTATTTTAACAAAGTCACTCTTTATTAACTACCGCTAGCTTAAAGCAAACATATCTGAAAACTGGTGCTATTCCATCAAGACACATCTGCTTTGAGGTGTAGGCTTTCCACAGCAAAAAGGGCTGAGAGACCTGTGGCTTTCTCATGAGCATTCCACGAAAACACGAAGGCAGACTGTGCTGTCCTTTAATGGTGTTAATGGGGACATTTCACAGGCACACAGACTAGTAAGCACAGGGACATGTATCCTACAGGGAGCCAATTCTGACTCAAGTCTTTCAGAGCATTCCAAAAAATAAGAGTGAACTTCTAAATGCGCTCTGTCCTTTCCATATATTACTGTTGCATCAACATTTTTCACCAATTCAATGTCAAGCATTCAAAGACCTAAGAAAGACTGAAAATTTTGTTCTCATCTTCTACAATTGCCTTTAAAATTAAGAACTATTCACAGCACATTGTACCAGAAGCCTACACTATCTGGAGCAGTATGAGTACACCTCACAGCAACACACTCTCAATACACAGTAAATTACTTCTCATAAAAGCTGTGTATTAAAAATTCCACTGAAATTTACCATTAAAAAAAACGTACCATTATGGTTCCATTTTTTCCAATAAGAATTTTGGGGAAAGTCAGCATGATCTCTAAAAGTGGTGGGCTTTGCTCAGCATACTATAATGACACCCAATTAGTCCTTGTACTCCTAGTGACCACACATTTCTCCATATGGCAATTTGAGTACCTCCAGTGTAGGTACCATCTCCTACATAAATGTCTGACATACACGATCAGATTAGCTTCTTTCCAAGACCCGCCTGACAGACCTTCACCACAAAATAATATAATATAAAATGGATTTTATTGCATATAGTGAAGAATCAAAATGCAACTGCATTCTCAACATGTAACTCACAAGAAACTAGGTAACTATTTACCAGAATACTAAAATGTCATAGAATCATAGAATCCTTTAGGTTGGAAGAGACCTTTAAGATCATCAAGTGCAACCATTAAGCCATTAGGGCTCTAAAGTCCTCTGTTAAAACAGATCAGAATCTGTCAGGGTTGGAAGGGACCACAAGGATCACCCAGTTCCAACCCCTCTGCCATGAGCAGGGACACCTCCCACTAGATCAGGCTGCCCAGAGCCTCATCCAGCCTGGCCTTTAAGACCCCCAGGGATGGGGCCTCAACCACCTCCCTGGGCATCCCATTCCAGGGTCTCACCACTCTCATGGTGAAGAACTTCTGCCTCACATCCAGCCTGAATCTGCCCACTTCCAGCTTTGCCCCATTCCCCCTAGTCCTGTCGTTACCCGATAGCCTAAAAAGTCCCTCCCCAGCTTTCTTGTAGGCCCCCCTCAGATATTGGAAGGCCACAATAAGGTCACCTCAGAGCCTTCTCTTCTCCAGACTGAACAGCCCCAACTCTCTCAGTCTGTCCTCACAGGAGAGCTGCTCCAGCCCTCAGATCACTCTCGTGGCCCTTCTCTGGACACGCTCCAGCAGGTTCTTCTCCCAGACTTTTCAATGCCTAGCTTGCCAAACACCTTTTTTTCTGCTGAAATCTTGTGTTTAATCTTTTATTTCCCACAGAATGCCTTTCACAACTCTTATAACTGATGTTTTCCCAAATCTCATTTTTAAATGATTGCAAACTCTTTTGAAAATGTAATGAACCATAGCAACTTCAACATTTCACTCTTTTTTTCTAGGCTAACTTCAGGATATAAAGCACTCATCAAAATATTACCCAATATGTCCCTGGCTGTCAGCTTTTTATGTTAGCTTCCATGACCAGACCTTTTCAAGTAGAAAATGGACATACATTTTCTCAAAACTACAGGTTGATCGCTACTGTGAACAGCATATTAAACAGAAACTTCCACCCAACCTTCAGTTTTCATACCTCAGCATTTCAGAAAAGTTTCTTTGAAGTTATACATCTGAGTCTGAGAACCAAGCTTTTACACCTGCACGCTTCACCTCCCAAATGCAAGGATTCAGCTGTGCAACACCTTCCTCTTTACCCATCTAAAAAGCAAGACTCTAGAAATCAAACCCGTATTCAAACTGCAACATCAGAGCAAAATCTTTTGCAGGTAACATTTTAAGACACGTAGAGCAGAAGATCACTGAAATGAGGGAAAAAATATTACGGGCTTCTCAGCTTCACTCAACTAGACAAGGAGATTTTTTTTCAGCAAGTTTTCCTAATACGTGATCATACTGAACAGCAAGTGGAAGAGTGATACATGAAAAAGTGTCCTGGTTCCGTGTAAAAA
>NW_008614261.1:16921-35837 GCF_000691845.1 Merops nubicus | reverse complement strand
CCGTCACACGTCCGCCGAGTTGGGCGGACCGTGACAGCACCCCACCCCACCAGCTGCTTTCCTTTGCTCTTTCAAGGTAGCCTGTTTGGCATTGTGCAAAAGAGACTTTCTCCATGGCTAACTTTTGGCCAATGAAGCTCTAATTCTGTTTTACCTCTCCAAGCTGGCTTGCCTTGGCTTTGCAGGTGACCCCAACTTCATTCACTGGGAGAATTTTAAAAATCACAAGGTAGATGTATCTGAACCAAATGAATATTTGAAAAAATAAAGAATTCTTCTGCTTCTGCAGCTGTCATAAGCCATTTGTTCAACATCTACACTTAACTGGACTCACAGCTTTAGTTCTACTTAACAATGGTTCATCCATTACGTCACCAGTTTACTCTAACAGTGTCCTGATCAATGAAAGAGGAGCAGCAGTTTTAGAATGAAAACTACTTCTCCAAAGTGTGATGTGTCACCTCTGTGGCTGTGTTTATGTGCACAGTTCCAAATTTTCATGGCACTCAGGCCACTAAATCTTGACAGTGAGGAAGAACATATGTTCAAAAAGTACCTGGAAGTGGCATGAATCTGACTTAAGGAGTTTGGTTAAGCACTGCCCTGATCTGTGCAGTAAGTCAACTGTCAGAAAGCTTATGGGAAGAAACTTTCACCTCTGTGCTTCTGGTCTTACCTGAATGGTCAGGAATTCTTTTTGTAGTATCAGGCACTCAGATCTTAACGCTGATATTTTGATACCTCAAGCACTCTTAATTGGTAATAAAAGTAATGAATGACTCCATGACCTGGCAGTTACAGCACCTTCTTCCATCATGCCTTTTTTCTTCATATATCTTTCTTTCATTAAAAAAAAAAAAAAATATTCTGTATTCATTAATTTCCCCTGGTTATCCCTATCTCATTAGAACTATCTCATCTCAACAGCAGTACCAGCACAAAGCAGGTTGATGGAAATCCTTCATAAATGCTGTGTAGTGCGTGAGTTTGACAGTGTAGTAGTAATGCTCCTAAAACCCTGGTTAGCCCGAGAGCTTTAAAAATCCAGCTTTATACTTACACAAATGTAAAATGTTTGCATAGTGTATGTACAAATGAAAAGCCTGTCTGAGTAGTGCATAGTCTTTCCCTTTTCGTTAAAAGTGACCATGCATGTCTCTAAAGATTAACTTTAACTTCTGGAAAGAGATTAGGGTCTGGTTTGGTTAGAGGCTGTTTTTGGAAATAGCTCCCAGAAATTTTTAGAGAACAAAATCTTATGAAACTTTAGGAAAAAGCAGCAATAAAGTGACAAGTGGTATTGTGATGGTGCCAAAAGCAGATCACAGAGCCAGTTTTTTGGGGGGGTTAGTTCTGAGTTAATTGAGAAGTTAGGACAGATTTCAGCTGGGGCTTCAAGGGGGAAGCATTTGCAATTGCTTTCACTACCAGGGCCATCTTTACCGTTCCGTAAGGTGCACTGAGAGTCCTGTGAACTAAAACACAGTAGAAGACAGCCAAGTAAACCATACTGCTGTGGAGGAGAAAGTATATCTTATTTGGCTTATTTTAAGTTTTTCAGAGGGAATATTTTAAGCTTTTTCTATCATGAGCCCAAAACCTTTGTATAGAACTTTGGAAATTTAAATCAGGAGGTCCACCAACATGTGCAGTGCTGTTCAGGCACCATCTGGAAATGGCAGCAACTTTTCTGTCTAATAACGCCCTTTGTTCCAGACAGCACATCTTATTTTTGAGAAACCAGCTGCTCCCTCTGGTAACCTTTAACTGTTTGCTGGTTTGACAATTAAATGTGACTAAAAGTGACTTCAGCTATTACTGAAAATGTTTGTGCCTTGTAGCCATGATCCTGCCTTTTTTCCTATGATTTGTTTTTTTTTAGGACTCCTGTCATTTCACAGGGAAGATATTGTCTAATTATTTGGCAAGAGAACACCAATACCTCTATCTTGGGGAAAAGAATCAGCTTTTTAACACCACATCACTGATTAGTACTGGCATTTTCTGTGTTTAGGCAGCCAATGCAAGAGCAGAGCTACAGTCTTTAAGTACACCTACCTGCTTTATCCCACTATTTGGGTCTTTGTGGGCTTTGGGTTTTCTATGTTTGATGCCTGTACTATATCTTGAAGCCTGTAAATGAAATACTGAACCACTGCAGAATATTTAACTTGCATCTGAACGTGTCAGAGAAGTGCAGGGGTGCAGTCTGTAACAGACAAGCTCTCCAAGAGGCAGGGCTGCCCAAATGATGCAGAGAAGTCCATTGCCTTTGCAGGGAAATAGGTGAGGAGCAGATGCAGCCGTCTGTGTCCTGGTGGTGGTCTGAGTGTGCATTGCTCGTGGGGAAGCCTGTAGCTGGATTGGGAGCTGAGGTATTTCTCCAGCATTTGTGAGACCCCCACAATATGCCAATGTTCCCATTCATTTTTCAGATTTGGAAGCTGATGCCGTATATTGCCAGATTTGGAATTTGATTTATATGCATCCGTGTAACACTTCTGGATTTTAATTCATGATTGAAAATTTGCCTGGGCAATTTTTACCATGAGGGACTGGATTTCCCTTCTGTGCTTTTAGCCTTCAGTACTCTGTCAAGGGAGGGGTAGCTGAGGTGTTTTTTTTTATCACTGACAGTGATGGTGTCTTGTGAGGCAAGTATTTGCAGCGGTTTCTAAGAGGTGAGAAAGTGAAATGAAGCAACATATTGCTATAAACTTGAGCTTTTGTTACTTTTTATGCAGCAAAGAAAAGATCCTGAAAATAAAAGTTAATGAGCTGTGCAAAGCACAGTGAAAGTAATAGAAAATGGAAATAATTTTTAAACATTTCCATGATACTTTCTATCCTGAGCCAAGTCCTAGTCTACTGCAGAGCAGACAAGGAGGTTAAGAATTAATTACCTAGTTGATATGCATACTTCATTAAGATGTAATTTTTAATTGTAATGTGTGTTGTACTCCATGTTGAATATCCTATGACCGCAGCTCATAGCAAAGTTGCAGTTCAGAAGAATTTGGTTTCTGCTCCATTGTCCTGACTTGACCCCAGGAAGCTCTCTCATACCTCCCTGGAAGCTGGAAGTTTCCTTCATAGGAAAGTGATTTCCCTCCTCTTGACAGAGAGCCCTTGCTCCATTTGCAAAAGGTTGCAATCAACGGGCAATACTGAATTAAAAAATCAGATTTTTTTTTTTTTAAAGGAATTGCCTGTACATTGTACATTGCCTGTAATTTCTGAAAAGTTGGTACATAAGAAAGAACAAATTGGGACGATGTGCATGAGACTTTCTTCCTAGTTTCTGTCCTTCAAGTAGAGAGAGAGGAAAAAACCCCAAGGCTTTAAAAAGCAGTTTTCTGTGCTGTCCCTTGCCTTCAGTGCTGTCAAGCCTGCTCAGGGAAAGAATTTTTCTAATCTAAGAAAAAAACCCATCCATTTTACATGAACTCTTTTCCAGCAAGAGCTTATGTTTGTAGTCTCATTCACTGACATTAAGAGGATCCTCCAAAAAAGGATATACCACATTTCAAGTCAATATTTGCCTATTAGCTCATTCATGGTAGTGGATCTTATACGTTCAATGGTTTAACCTTCATGTGTTCTGGGGCCAAGTAATGGACTGCTTTTCTGGATTCAGAAACTGTGTTGCATACCAAGATGGATAAACACTGATTATTTGGTTCAAATCCTGGAGAGAATAGAATTTGGATATTATCGACTACTGTTTTGTGTCATTTTTAAAACAAGCTGTGTTACTCCTCAAATGTTAAGTGGACTTTTTGGACACTCTCTTCAGTATGACCAGAAATTTTTATCATCTAAAAATCAATAAGATACTGATTAATTTTATTTAAAAGCAGTGACTTTCATACTTTTAAAGCATTATCAGTGGGACAGTAATGAATGCTATGCAGACAGAGAAAGCAGGATGCTTCTGAACATGACCTACATTTCTTTCCTGATCTTCACCTTTTTATCCTTTATTGTAGTCAGAGGTCACAGGCAGTGGAAAGAGCTTGAGAGAGGCAAAAGACATTGTGGAAACTTCTGTCTTTGTATTGATCCTGTATATATGGCACCTCTGTTACCATATCTCTCTGTAGAGGGGATTAATTTCTTTCCTGATTATCTTGCTGGGATAGACCCCAAGGAAGGTCTGCCTTCATGCCCTCTGGGGGCAAGCATGGAGGTGCCCAGGGCACAGCCTTCCTGACAAGTCTTGGCCTGAAATAGTCACTGGAAAACAGAAAGCTTGTCCTGATCCAGCCTTGGCACTTCCACGTGTGTTGCATCTAGTAGCTGTAACTTCAGAGGTCTGGAATGGATGAAATAAGCTGAAATTAAGATTTTGTAGAGTTGTCTGGACATGATGTCAGGAATTTGGGTTGCACACTGCTTAGCAACAGCTGCAAAATGTACCCTTTCACAGGTGATGCCTCTAGTACATACATGTATCAGGTAGAGCGTATGCTGTGGTAATCAGCAATTCTTGGATTTCATTTTCTTCCCTGGACCTGTTTTTTTCTATAATGTGCAGTAATCCAAGTGCTTTCTTCTCCTAGACTTGCCTGTCTGTAAAGTGAGCAGCACTCGGGAGTAACACCCATGCACTTAACTAACAGTAGCAGTGGCTAAAGATGGTCGTGCTGCCAGCCTGCTTGTTGCCATCCAGCTGCCAGCTTCTTGCTGGAGGCTCTCATGCCTGCAGCACCAGAGGAGCATGCACCTGTATGTTGGTGCTTTGGTCTCCTAGCTCACACTTATGCTGAAGCTCTGATGTGAGTGTCTTCCTTCTGGTGGGGGCGTGGAGTTTCAGGCATGGTGGCAGAGCATAGTCCAGAGGATCTTCTCCACTCATGGCTTACAGCCTCAAATATTACATGCAACAAAGATTCTTTTGACGATGTGCTTAGTTTGGTGAGCAGAAAGCTTTTTGGCTCAAGGGAACATCCACAATTACCCAACCAGCATGTCAAAATATATTGTATTATGTAATTTGGTGCACAGTTCAACCTTTTGAGAGCACATAGTTTCTTTAAAAAAGTTCTGAAGACAGTTTTTTTTTTTTTCCCCTTCGTAGAATAATTGACATAGCTTTCAGCAGGGATTCTCTTCAGTCTCCTCATATATCTGGTTTTGCAGGGGGAGTTTAAACTTTGAAAGCTTTATTAAAGGAGCAGCGCATAGTACATTTTTATTGCATATAATAAAGCTGTACTGTTGTTGAACTGGGGACTGAGCTTGGGTTTTCCACTAGTAGTTACATTTCCTGTAGTTTGCTGTCTAGCACACAAAGAGTCTAAGCAGATCAGAGTTTGGCCTCAAAACTCTTCTCATGCTCATTCAGAATTTGGTTGCCACCCTTACAGTCTATTCTAGCTCTGGAAATTTAGAAACAAAACAAACCTTTAAAGTCATCTAAAAATGTGATTTGCTTAAAAATAATGGGATTTTAAAACAGTTTAATTTTCTTTTATCCCACAACCACAAGAACACAAAATGTTATTGTAAAGGATGAAAATTAAAATGCTTATACAGTCTGTTTCACTTGTTTGTTTGCTTTGGCTGTGTGGTTTTTTGTTTGTTTTTCATTAAAACAGCCTCACAAATATTGTAAGACTCGAGGTAAGCTCAGGAGAACATGAGAACTGGCAACTTTGGTATTGCATATTCCAAAATGACCTTGGATTTTATTGCTGAATTGGTCATTAAATCATTTATGCTGATGCTATATCACTGTCTACATAAACTACCCTGAATAAACACAATTCCTTTACAAAAGTTTGTATAAATATGTGTTTACGGATAATTAGATAAATAGAGTGCTAAAGCAGCTGTCAGGCTCACAAAAGCATTGATCCTGAAAGTGTTGCTCAATAAGCAATAAAAAATAAATTAACCCCCCCATATATCATTCACTTAAATTCTGTGAATTACCTGATAAACTCAAGCAGAAATGGTAACAGGTGCGTTCAGGACAAGAGTCCCCATAGCACATTCCCATTTCTGATTATGTGCAATTATCCCCCAGCACTGTGAGGGATGAAATCCTCTTCTGCCACATGCTTCTTTCCTGCATTTCCTAAAGGTCTGAATGAACATCTGCTCCATGAGTATGACATGCAGATGATGCAGCTGGAATCGCCAGTGGAAGTATTGTTTCTTGAACAACAGGAACACAGTACTTTGCCCAGGCTAATCTGTTGTCTCTTACATTGCTCTTCACCTCCATCCCCGCTTGCTGGACACAAGAAATCACCCTGTGGAGCTGCCTGTGTGGTAAGGAGACATGTTTCACCCCCAGGCGAGGCTGGCCCTGGGTACAAGTCACACCAGTCTGTCAGTTCCTGAAGCAATATTGATGACAGCCATGGAGCATTTGCAGACTCGGCTCCGCTCTGCTCTCCCAAATCCCAGCCAGCTTCTGTTTGGGCTGGATAAGCAATGAAGGCAGGACATGTTGGAAGCAGGAAAGAAGTACATTTTCATTGCATCCCTGTATTTTAATTTCAGAGCTCAAAGACTGGCCTCAATGCAAAGCCAAAACCAGAAGGGAAATCCATGTGTGAGAGAGGAGAGGGTGCACAAATGTTCTTAAGAGAAGAGATCTCTGGCTTTGATTTTTACATCAGCCAAGATGTAGCTATGCAATTGAAATGACCAGATAGTGTCCAAATACTCTTCTATTATTTATTATGGAGTCCAAACTTCTTTTTGATTGAGACGAAAACTTCGTGGAATATGGTGCATTCTGATACAGTTTGTCTCACTGCAATTTAAACAGAATTCTGGTGGTGTGAGGACAAAGTATTTTTCCTTGGTGTCAAAACCAAATTAATATTAGTTTTCAAGTATCTTTTTCAAAGCTTTTTTTTTTTTTAATGACTGGCTCTTCTAGCTGTTGACTCTTACAAGTAAATAGAGGCTGTGATGTGAACGGCCTCAGGAACTGGCAAAAAGATCCTCCAGGGCAAAATTTTGCATTTGTAAGGTCAACACCTAATTTGGGAAAATTTGCAACTAAACAAATGGGGGAATCAGTCTATCAAATTACTGGAAACTTCTCCCAGAATCTGCATGAAGAGATTGATGTTAAGGAGATCACAGAACAGGATTAGTTTTGCTGATTTATTGCCCTTTACTCTTTTGAGAAAGCAGGTTTCTCCAGCATCCCTTGCTGCTGCCGTAGCTGTGGGCTGGCAGCTGCTCAAAGCGTGCATGTGTGTGCTCTCCCTTCCCGTGCACGGGCTGAGCCTGGCAAGCCTTCTGGGCAGCTTGCTCCGGGGGCTCCCCGAGCCACACAGCACAGAAATGGGCCTGGCGCAGGGCCTGGGAGCTGGGCCTTGGTACCTGTGTTTGCAGGCTGGCAGCTGGACATGGTGAGAAATCACTTGCAGCTTAAACGTTCTGCACAAGGTATGAAATTAAGCTACAAATGCAGTTGTGGAATGGTGCCAAAAGTGGGATGTATGACATAAGTAGTTTGTGATGTAATCATTTCATCAATGTACAGCTGGAACAACAGATATTACAAAGACATAATTAAGTTTTATCATTCTGCAAGAGTAAAAGTTTGATGTTCTACACAGCTATTTTTATAAATGCTCTGCTGAGTATTTGTCTCTTTTATTGGCAGCGTATTTTATATCCTTTGACTCATGAGATCTTCATTCTTTGTGCCATTTTTCCAATAGTAAAATCTTAAATTAAAAAGAAGAAATCTTTTTAAGAAACTCTGAAGTGGCTCAGATAACATGCAGGCTGATGCTGTCGTCATTCTGTGTAGGCCTCATATTCTTCAACAGGAGTAAAGCATGTAACCCTGTGAGCAGGGTGGTGCCTTTTTCCACTGGTGTAACAGAGATTCTTTCTTTTTGATCATGCAGTCTCTCCTGGTAAAACAATAAATGGGAAACTTCATACCTGTGAGAAGTAAAGAAAAAAAAATTAAAATAGTTTTTAAAAAAATATAATTATGGCAGTTTTTAAAGAGGTGTTGCAGCCCTAAGATAGTGCTGTCTATACACTGGTTAAAGTGGTAAATGTTCTCTCTCAGCAGTACTTATCTTGTAAGTGGATTGTTATTTTTATGTATCTTTGTAAGTAATCGTTTTTCACAAGCTGATTTTTTTTTTAAAGTTATGTTTGGAATCACTTTGCCGTAGGGCTGATTGATTTAGATCTGTCTTAAATCCATATTGGTTCTGTAATTTCCACTGTGCTTTAGGTGGGTCTAGTTACTCTTATAGAGATACTATTATATTATTAAAATTTAGCCTTTACAATAGTTAAGAGCAGCTGAGAATTATTTTTAGTAATTTTTTTCTGTCTCAGAAATTAAGAATTAAAGCAAATTAATTTGAAAATTGAAATCCTGTCTTCAGTATGCTGAAGGTTATGAAAAGATACATGCTTAACATACAATGGGAATATGTCTTGGTTGGTCATACAATAAAATTTCAAATGTTTTCTTCAGAATCTTCACTCTTAAATGTCACTAAGCCAGATGATCTGTGAGTAATGAAATGGAAGTCAAGACAAAAAATTTTTCTGTTGTTGAAGATACCTTTTAGTTGGCACGTTGTAATAGCTCAGAAGCAGCAAAATGATATTTCTCTGCCATGACAGTGAGGGAAGCTCTGGATAGTCACTGTGTTTCCTTCGGTAGAGTTTTAACTGTTATTTAGTTGAGGTTCTCCAACATTATTTTTAGCCTTTTTGTGGAGGGAAATATTTGGATCCCACCTATTTGTATGCTGTGGTGTGGTTTGTGTTTTTTTTTTCATTCAGTTGGAGCTGAATTAATTTTTTGAGCACGCTGACAAACAGATACTCATCTGTCTCAAGAGGAGCTTGGCTGTTAGGGTCCCACGGGCTTCTCTGTGGCTGTTCCTGGCTTTGGTTGCCTGCTGGCAGGCAGGGAGGTGAGCGAGCGTGCGCTGCGGTATCTGCAGAACGCTGTGTTGCATATTATAGATCTTTGCCTTAATATGGCATGAAGCAAACAGGACCATGGTTCCAAGTATTAGCAGCTCAGATAAGGATTTGATCTCTTCTTGTACTTCACTGGTGCATCCTCACCTTGAGCAATGTGTGCAGTTTTGGGCACCTCAATGTAAGAAGGACATTGAACTGTTAGACTGTAGCTAGGAAATGAATGGCAATGAAGATGGTGAAAGGCCTTGAGGGCAAGACTTATAAAGAGCAACTGAGAAGAAAAGGCAGAGGTGTGACCTCATCAGTCTACAGCTCCCTTGTGGAGGCAGTGGATGGGGTCTGCTGGTCTCCTCCCTCTGGTGACCAGTGATAGGGCACAAGGATATGGAACAAAGCTGTATCAGGGGAAGTTCAGATTGGACATTAGGAAAGGTTCTTTACTGAGAAGGTGGTCAACCACTGGAGCAGGGTCTCTAGGGAAGTGGTCATGGCACCAAGCCTGTCAGAGTCCAAGGAGGATCTGGACAAAGCTCTTAGCCTATGATTTAGTTTTAGGTAGTCGTGAGAGGAGCAAGGGTTCAGTCTTACGGATCCTTATGGGTCCCTTCCAACTTTAAATTTTGCATGATTCTGTAAATTGTCAATCTTAGGGGCATGGCAAGTAGACAGGCATTCTCATTAGCCTCTACTTTTCCAGGGGAGATTTTTTTTACCATCTAGTTGTCTCACTAGAAATAACCAAAACTGTGTGAAAAATGACATGAAACTATGGTGTCTCAGGAGTTGGGAAGTGGGATAGTGAGACTCCTTGTTCCAGAGGTGCATCGTTTATTATTCTTTTTTATGGTCACACATAGAGATATGCATCAGCTTCAACCTTTGGACAGGCACAGGCTGTCTATGCTATTGTTCTATGCCTTTTACTTTATTAGGAGGGTTGTGAGGGGAAATATTTGTCTTCCTCTTGGTTGTCTCTGTGCTCTTCTTTGGTTCCTGTTACTCCTTTAGTTGTGCACAAAAGGGCTCAGAAATTATAAAGACATGATTTTATCTAAACTGGATCAATTTTTGACTTCCTGCTGTGGAATATTGGTCATATTTCTCACTATTGCAGATGGAAAGATCCCTAATCAATGCTGGCTGCTGTAATGAGGTTACTGCTAAACGGGTTTTAGTATTGCCAGAGGTGGCACTTAGTCAATAGGCTGAAGGACAGGCAATCCTGGAACGTGAGGAGCAGGTACTGGCATGTACAAGCAATGGCTCAGTGCAGAATGCACACTGGGTAGTGTTCTCATTGTGACTTTCATGTTGATTTGAATTGGTTGTCTTCTTTCACCAACTGTTTTCAGCTGCTGATAGATGTAAAAAAGAAACATTTTCCAATGTCTGCCCCTTTTCCTTGATACAGTTTTGGTCTGCACAGTACTTGATAAGGATCTGTAGTTGTTGATACCATTCTACCAGTTCTCAAGTAGAGAGTATGTGCTTCAGTTTAAACTCCAAGTATTTGGGAGGATAATTTTGCCTTCTGCATGTTGCATCCAGTTACTAGCAGGATGCTGAATTTATGGCAGAAGTTTGGAATAGATACTGCTAGCCAGTATGTTTCCATAAAGGTAGAATCAATCAAAATTTGCTGCATTGGAATGCCAGCCTTGTATATCAGTTGCAGAATATTGTATTTTTTTAAAAAACCTTTCAGTAACTCAAGAGCTTTAATTCACTACTGGTTATAAGCAGAAAAATTGACAGTTAGTATGGAATGGAAAAAATGAAAATGGTAGGACTAGAATTAAGCAGTGGTTAGAGAACATTTTTATTCAGTGTTTAATCTTTGCATTATTTGAGCTTTCCTTCATTTCTTGTCAAAATGTGGTAATATCAATTCAGTGCTTTTTTTCAGGTTTGTATTGTCTCACTGCTCAATAATGTTCTCATTAAACCAAAGTGTGAAGAAATAGATGAGGAATAATGCAACGTGTGTGGATTGATGTTGACAGATTACGCTATTTTAGAAAGCAAGAAAATATTGACTTGTTTCATTTCTGTTCAGGACTCACATTTGCTACTTGCTTGAAAAAATCTCATGTAAAAGCTTTTCATTCACTTTTCAGTACAGCCTTTCAGTTCAGAGGTGAAATAGGACAGTTTGAGCTCTAACAGATCAGGTAATGATGACTTCATCAGCTGACATGCCCTCACAGAAACTTGAACTGCAGGTTGCCTAAGGCCTGATTTTGCAAAACACATAACAGTTCTTAATTTCAAGTATGTATTTGAATCCATTCTAGTTGAGCAAAATACGTGTTGTCTTTCCTACCTTCTGTTAAAAAGCTGTCTGACTGTAACAGGGAAGGGAAAGCCACCAAAACACAGTCAAAGTCACAGTGTGCCTCTCAATGCATGGTGGAGCATGCAGAATATCAGAAATTGGGCCACACCAGTCATTTATGTCTCTGGTCCCTCCATGAGTCATCAAGCAGCCATGATGCAAATACAAAAGCTTTTCTTTTGTGCTGCAGTCTACTCCTGGTGGGTCTGGTTCCGTGTGGGACTCTGCAGCCTCCTGTCCTGCCTGTTGATCTTCTGGAGATTTCAGAAAATAAAGCTTCTTCAGCTTTATAAAGGCTGATTTGGCTTCCACTTAGCCTGCTTATCACTTGTTGCTGCAAGTAGCCCTTTGTGCATCTTTGCTTTTCCCCAAAATGCTAGTGTGCAAGTTAGCCTGTGTTAAGTGAAAGATCTGGGGAGTTTACTGGTTGCTAGGGGACAGAGCTCAGTTGTTATCCATCCTAGAGCTGCTTTCCTAAAACAAATTGATTTTGGATTCTATATTCATTCCTGCATTTCAGTGGAGGAAAGAAAATTAATGGCCATTCTTCACTGTGGCTTAATAAAGCTCAAATAAAGGGATAAAAGGGGAAGTCTCTGGTTGGTTGGTTGGTTGGTTGGTTGATTTGCTTTCTTGGGATTTTGTTGCCTTTGGGAGAGGGTGTTTAGTGTTTTTGTTGTGTAGTTTTGTTTTGTTTTGTTGGGTTGGTTTTTTTTTTTTTTTTGAGTGAAACTTTTGAACATGCCGGCTGAATGTACCCAGGAACTGAAGGAGCTAGTCTAACCATGTACTTTGGCCTGTGCATATGGATGATAGGTGGTGTAGCACAAGGGTATCACAAGAAAGAAACTTAGCTTTATATAGGTGCAGCATGACCCACTTTGCTCTCTCACGGTGTATGGTGTTCTGCTGCTGGCTCCTCTTTGCCTGGGCTGCTCCCCTTTGATGCTGGTGGACCTGCTGGGTTCATTGAGGGCTGGAACTAATGTCCAGCCCATTTTATAACTACATGTCTCAAGGTCTGCCCCTGCATCCTCTTCCATGCTATTGTGCTGGAGTTATTCATAGGGCATGGGGGAGGTTGGCACCCTCTGTGTCAGATCCAGATGTGCTGCAGCTGGAGAGCAGGGACTAGCTCTGTATTGAGCCTGTTTAGCTTTGCAAGAGGACACAGCTTGGCATGGTAGCAAGTGCAAGTTTACTGAGTTTTGGTCTGTTATCTTGGCAGAGGGGAGGGGGGGAAAAAAACCCTAAATTTTACTCGAGCGACGAATCTTAATCTTTAAATTAGTAGGAATGTGAGATTTCCCATGCTACAATTTTACAATAACTGTAATCATTTTAAGAAAACAAAGCCTAGGAACATTATGGTGTTGAATGTAGAGTAAGCTAGTGTTTGAAAGGATACGCTGTACATCTGCATGTATCAAAAAAGGAGTTTAAGTTCCTAATTTGTTTTGGATGCTGCCCCCCTTTCCCCATGTTCATCCCTGTTTTATTCTCTTCCTTTTGTGTCTATAATTGCATACATTATTAGAACTGGCAAGATGAGCACCTCCAGATGCATCCTGCAGGAACCCAGCCAATGCTGACTCTATTCCCATGGCAGACTGCATGCCAAGTCAGTGGAGCTTGGTTGTCAACATCTATTCCCTTTCTACACTGCTTCTAAACCTATCTTCTTACATAATGTTTTGACACAGTGTGACTGATGATAACCTCAAGAACTGTCCCATGTTTAAGAAGGTGTCTTTTAGTATGTTGAACCATCCTAGTTTTTAAAATATTATGGTCTAGAAATCTTTATTCTTCTGTCAGATGAAATGATGTGAGGGGTTTATGATTTCCCACATTGTACGTTTTACTGGTGTTGGTGTTTGTTTTTTTTTTTTTAATGTCTCCAAATTTTTATGCCCTTTGAATAAAAAAAAAAAGTTTATTAATTTTACTAAACATAATGCATTTTGTGTTGTGATTTGTTGCAACAAGACCACTCTTCCCTTTGGGGAAGAATACACTCATTTTACTTATTATTTTACAGGTACCAGGCAACAACATATCAATGTTGCTCCTTCTACAGGATCTTTTCCTAATTGGAGATCTATGCTATCACCAACACGGCCTTCCACAGAAACTAAGACTTACTCGGTAGCTGATATTTCTATGGGACAGACTTTAGAGAATGCAAACTTGCTTCAGATGATAAAAACAACACTGACTGGCACACGTACTAGGACTCTGGATGAAACTCATCTGTCGGCCACCCTTTATCAAGGCAGTGGAAACAGTGCATCCCAAGAACCCACTGAAGTTTCAGCTGAATCACCTCTGAGGTCATCATCTCAAGAAGCAGATGAAACAGCTGCTGTATCAGGTTTGCCTCAACTTGGTATGTTTGCCACATTGTCCACTACACCATCTGTGACACATGCGAGTACGGCTATGCCATTTCAGCTAATACCATTAGAAACACCCTCCATTTCCAAAGGAAGCACATCAGGATCAGACATGCTTCCTACCATTCCATCACCATCATTCTCCTCATTGGTAATTCAGTCATCTCATGCCATTAACTTTTCTAAACCAGCTGTACTGCCCTTCAAAGTGCCTTTGTCTGCAGTTCCTGAAGGTTTTTTCAGCGCAGATTCAGCCAGCTCGCGGGTTAGTGAAAGCAGAAACAGTCCTCTAAGCACAGTCCCTGTGGTACATTCCAGTGTGGTGAATCACAGGAAGGGCCCCGAGTTGTCTGTGGGTACTGTGCCTTCCAGTCTCTTTGGACCAACAGCAGTGCCTTTCACCGAAACAGTGCGAGAAGGGGCTCCTTCAGAAGGGACCGCTCTTTTCCCTGTATACTCTGATAGTCCTGTGTCAAAAACAGATCAGTCTTCCCTGACAGTAACTTCCAGAAGCCTGTCACTGTTTCCTAATGAGAATATGTATAATGTATCTTCTACTAAAGTAAAACCATACAGTCAGCCATTTCAGGCAGTGTTGACTGACAAAAATGGAGATATCACTCCTCTGTCATCACCAGTTTTTCAGGATAAAGCAGAGTTTCCTTCATCAGTCTTCCATCCTGTGGCTACTCCACATCTAATACCCCAAATGAGTCATCCTCAGTCTTCCACAGCACTGGCTAGTTGCACTACAGGCTCTACCAGTGCACCTGTCATGCCATCAGCTTCTGAGAGTGTGGCTGAAGTCTCCAGCTCAACAGAGAGAACATCTTTCCTTTCATTGCCGACAGCCCTTGTTCCAGATACGAAGCACGTGCACAATGCTGTGCTGCCACTACAAGCATTCAGAAGTGAAATAGATTTTCTTTTTAGAAATGCAACACACTCCTCTTCAACAAGCTCAAGGTCTCCCTTGCTAACTGAGACAAATGATGCCTTCACGAGCACAGCACCCAGAAACGGCCCCAGCACAGCAGCAGCTGAGGAGGATACTTTGCAAATCCCTTTCACCGTTTCCTCGCAGCACTCGGTGGTGGCTCTGAACTGGACTTCTGCAGAAGACCTGGCTGGTGGAGCTCACCAGGCAAATGGCATGCAATTGCCAGCTGCTTCTGCACATGCTTTTCCAACTTCTGATGGCTTTCCCATGGCAAGACCAGCTCAACAGCCTTTCACAAGAGGGATGACAGCAAAGATGTCCATGAACTTTAATGCTAATAGTGTTTTACCTTATGGATCTCAGCTTTCCAAAGTTTCTCCAGATGCCCAAACCAGTAAACTTCCCACAGGATCAAAGGTACTAGGCACTGTTTTGCAAACAGCCATGACTAGTCCTGATCTGGCTGCAGCGCTGTTAATTATTTCCACTACAGGCCTTTCAAAACCTGAACCTGCTATTACAAATACGTCTGCTCCTAATATCTTTGTGACTGCCCATCTGCCATCTGGAGATGCAGAAGGTCTAGATGTAATTGCAAATGCAGACAGAAAAATGAAAGTACCCACTGTTGTGATCCCAGGTGCAGAATATTCACCTCAAAAAGCTTTAAGTCATGTTACCTCTGATCAGACTTTGCATTCAGTTGCTAGAAAGCCACTGGAGTCTGTCGTGCCTCCAGCATGGGGTACGCTGCCATCACTTGTTTCCATGACAACAGTGATGGACAGCCACAGCTCCAGCTTTTCTGGAATTTTGAATGCAGACTCCAAAAGTAATTTAGATCCTGTCAATTCTTCTGATGACACAACTTCAGCTTCAACATGGACCAATACAGCATTGCTGTCTTCAGCTGGCATTACTATTCCCTTGGTAAAAACTTCAGTCAAAATGACAATAAAAGAAGTTGCTTCAAGTACTTCTCCATTGGAAACTGAGTACCACACACCATATGCAGTAGTTTCAAGTCTGCAAAAGAAAATTAATAGAGATAAACAGACATTCTTCTCCATGCCTTCAGCAAACTATACATATGCAAACTCTGGTCAAAACACTTCCAATTCACCCTTTGCTGGAATGAAGTCAAATAGTTTTCCAGAATTTGATGTAGATGCATTTGCACTGAAAACGTCTCCTGTTCAGCATTCATCCCTTGCTACCACTTTGACAGTGCCTGACACCCCGCCAAAGCAGCATGGAAGCACAGCTGGAAGTGTTGCAAATTTCTTTACTGTTGGAGACAGTAATATCAGTATCCACTATGAAGAATCTCTTCATTTACATGTGCCTTTTATTAATGGTACAGATGCTTTCCCTAGCTCTCTAGAATCACAAACAACTGATGCTGGGAAGATTACTTTACTGGCAAAAACCTTAGGCACAACACCAACATTGGCTTCTCAGTTCACTAACAACTTAACTCCTTCAGCCAGTGATGAAAACAGTCCCATGCACAGCATTCTGCCAACTGAGTCCCCCTCTCCCATAACCAACCCTTCTAGCTCAGCACTCTTGCCTAGTTTTATTACAGAAGATGACATCGGTTCTGGAAATCTGCCAGAATTTGCAGATAACCAGTTAGAGTCCTCTGGTTTTTTGGTTATGGATGATAAAACTCCAGCTACATTTAGTGTGGAGTGGAACACAAGTGCTACAAGCCATAGCCTAGTTCTTGGTAATATATCTAATAAAGCTACCAAGGGCATCCCATTGCAAATCCCTACCACCAGTGCTCTGCAGTCAGTCATCATATCTTCTGTCCATGCATCACCAACACAACTAACTTCTGTTTTGTCAGCAACCAACTTTACCCATTCTGTCATTACAGTGTTATCTGGCGTATCTTCTGGTGCAATACCTACAGTAGGAACTTCAGAAGCCAAACCACTAACAAGAAAATCATCTCCAGCTTCACCAGTGCCGGCTTCTTCTTTCTTTTCTTTGGGCACTGGAAACACACCTTTGCCATCTGTGATGGCTTTAAGCACACCAATACTGACACTAACAAAAAATAACACTGCCACAAAATCAGCATCAGATCTAAGCTCAGCAGGACCACATACAGATTTTCCTTTTGCAAAAAGAAACACAACTGCATCACTTGTGGACATGACAGCTATGCTCATAACCCCTAAAAGCAGCACAATCACAGCTTCCACACTTGCACATGTACCAAGGCAGATAGAAACAGCAGTAACTGACAGCCAGAAGTTCCCAAGCTCAGAAATCACCAAATCATCAACCCCGTATCCACTGACAATTACAGCAGCTTTGACATCTATTACAGCATCAGCGAAACCAACTAGGCTTCCCCCAACCCCAGTGGAAAATGCCTCTGCTCCTCCTGAAACCACGGCAGCAGCCGCCTTCGCTAACATGACAGCAGCTCCTCCCCTGGACTGCCGGCTCTCCAGGAACCTCATGGTTAAAACAGGTACGTGGAGCCACTGAATTTGCTGAAAGACCTCTCTTGTCCGCTGGGGCCAACTGGTGAAGAGTGGGAAATACATTTCAGTGCCAAAGAACGTGTGGGCACTAGTGATTAATCCAGGGAGGAGGCTGCTGCACTGACTCACCAGATGGACAAAAGCAGCATTGCTGGATAGGAGAGGCAATGGCTTCACTGATTTTAGAGTGGAGCTGTCAAGCGAAGGGGTGAGATCAGGTGGGCTGCACTTCAGGGGGTCACTGATCTAGCAGAACCACCTCTCTGCAGGGGTGACCCTCTACAACATGATGGTTTGAGCTCTGCTTTGCAGTAATGAGTCTGTGTTGCTGAAGAAGACAGTGCAGCAGCCTGCCTCAGTCTTTGGCCCTGTTTACATAAAAACACCTAATTCTGTTTTTCCATGAACACCTAATTCTATCATTAAAGTTCCATTTGAAAATAATGTTTAGTATTTACAGTGGTACGCTTCAAAATGGGCAGATTTGGAGCTGTGTACAGTACCACTTATGGCTCTAGCTGTTTTTCACAGACAGCTTTTCCATAGCTGTAGGAGCTCTAAACTAAAGGGGTCTGGAGAGGTTCCTTGCCTAGGCTTCATGCAGACTCCTTATGGTGTCCACAGCACCAGAAGATGGGTGTATATTGGAGATCTTAGCAAAGAAGAATAAGTACATAAAAGGGTGTATGACCTTGTATAGATCTGAATGATACTGGTGACAATGAAATAAGCAGCTTTCAGTTCTAGTATATGTTTGGTAGCTGCTAATTATCTACATCAGGAGCATGATGCGTACAACAACTATTTCTAAAAGTAGAAATACCTTGTATACAGTATATGAATGAAAGTACTTAAGTGCAAATTTAAAAATTGCTGCCAATTATAAGAGGAGAAGCAGAAAAAGCTAGTGATAATGTTTATAAAAGAAGCGTGCAGACACTCCCTGAATGGAAAGTAGTTGTAGCAGCGGCGTAACAGATTTCTTTGTTTAACTCTGGCAATGAAGAGCCTTTACGTAGGCCTGCCTGTGCAGCACCTCTGGGAATGCTGCACTAGTCTGTCCACAGGCAATCGAGTGGCTTTGTACCTCACTTGGAAGGATCAGCAACATGGCAAAGACTTGTTGTTGCTGCTAAAAACATTGCATTTGTTAGACCTCACTCTGGAAGCAATGGGCTATTGCCACAGGATGAATGGGGAACTTGGGGATGCTGCTAAGCCCCCACACTTCTTGCTGCCTTTGGAGCTACTACTGCAAATCCTAGCTGCTTTGATCTCCACCCAGCTAGCCCAATGCAAAACAATTTAAGAAAGCAAACAGTATCATGGTAATGTCTTAAACATGTGGCTTTTGTTGTTTCACAGTTCTGTCTCTGAACACAAGGAGGACACTGATCAGCAATCCCTTCAAGGAGAGTGTGAGAAAAGGACTCAACCAAGTTCTGAGACAAGCTTTCAACCAAAATGTCAGTGCTCAGGTAAGCATGCTTGGCTTCCTGCATGATCTCACCAAAACAGCTCTCCCACCACCAGAATCCAAGCTGCCTGCAGCTCCAGTGATGTCTCCGGATGCAGAAAGCCTCTTGGGGGGGAGCATCGAGCTTTTCCTGTGGAAAGCAGGCATAGCTGGCACCCACTCTGGGCTCTAAAAATAAAAGGATGTCTCCAAAGCTTTTACCACTTTATTTGATGAAGTAGAGGGGAGAAATGCAAATTTCTTTCTGCTGTGTTCTGAGAAACAACTACTGACAGCGGTTTGCTTCAGCTCAGGAGTGACTCTGGTTCACAGTCAGCCAAAGTGCTG
>NW_008614261.1:9194-16890 GCF_000691845.1 Merops nubicus | reverse complement strand
ATGGGAAGAGCAGGGCTGGTAAATGCGCTGTCACTGCTGTCAGTCTGCTCCCTGAATTGAAAACCCCATACCTGACAAGTGCAATTCCACAGGGACAGAAACCTGAGCAGGGAGAAGGCACTTTTCGCTGGAAATAACTGGGGGAGATGTGTTCATCACTTTGCAGCTAACTTGCACAAACCTCTGCACTGTTGTGTGTGAAGGCAGATTGAAGCAGATTGCTGGGACACTCCCTCTCTGCAGCACAGGTTCCCAGGCACCTGGGCAGGGTGCTGTGCTGAGTCCAAAGCTGTGATGAGTTACACTCACCAAGCCACCAGGAAGGGAAAAGAGTAATTTTGCTCAAAATAGAGGGCATCAGGTTGATTTTTGTCCCCATGGTCTATTGCTACAAGTTCAGATGGTGTTAGTCGGTTTGGGAATTGCATATTCCTGAGTCTCAGGAGCAGCAATGAAAACTGCCAGACTTATTCTCCCACCTTCTTGTAAACCTGAGAGAAGCTGCCTTTTTCTAACGGAGGAAACTAGCTAAAACCTAGTGTGGAGGACCAGTTCAAGGGCTTAAACTTTTTGGAAAACATAGAGTTTTAAGGTAAAACTCATGTTTTGACTCACAGTGTGTTTACTCCTGTGGTTTGTCATTTTTACTTGTATAGGTGATAGCTTAGGCATCTGGGACAGTATAGGAAAACTAGTGTAGAAGAGACAGGTGAGGTTGAAGAATCAAATATTGGAAACTTTTGTCTTTCAAAAACCTTATCTCCAAACCTGCAATGGCAAACATGTGCATGGAATCAGTGAACTTCAGGTATGAAGCAGGTGCTGAATGTTCTCAGGATTCCCTTGTATTTTCATGCTCATAAGTAAAATGTCACAGTATATGTACACAAACAAAGCCACAGTCTGAATTAGAGGTATGTGAGCTGTGGTAGCAATGCTGCACTGCTTCAGTTTGGAGTACATTTTGTGTGGGCTGGGTCTAAAGCTCCCTAAGCAGTTCTGCTAATAATCTGTCTGATATGACACTAACTGATGCTGTAGGGTGTATAGAGGATTACAGGATAAAAGCCCTGCAAGGGAGCTATATTCAGGATGAGAAGTCCCATGAAATAGTGGTTGAACTGCAAACAAAATAATAATAAAAAGTTGTTTCCCTGTGTGTTTTAGATTGAAATCCTGGAGCAGTCAAATAACGTCACGGTCGGTTACTATGTGACACGGGGCAGACTGGTTTTCATCCCCGCTGCTGTAATCGAAAGGCTTCTCGCCTACGGCATTAGCAATGCCACAGCAGACATAAAGCAGCACGTGCCACATCTCCAGTCTGTGGTGGCCCTGGCCGTGCCCTGGCAGCCCCTTCCTGCGTACCACTTCCAGCTGAAAACAGGTGAGGGGGTCCCCATCCTGCACGGTGCTCTGTGGCCAGCTCTGGTGGCACTGAGCGCAGGGAGTGGCGTTGTGCTGGGGGTGAGACCTGCCAATGTGCTTGGCTGAGGCCTGGTGTTTGATCAAAGTGGACTTAAATGGACAGGTTGTGCAGGAACCTGTGCATTTACTGGTTGATGGGGTTGATGACCAGGTGAGAAGCACAACTATATGATGTGTGTATATATTGGTCTGGCTGTACCCACTGGATGTGACTTGGGCCCCAGCTGTTGGAGCAAGGGTCACTGCATAGCCCCTCTGTATTGCAGCAAGTATCAGTGCAGGGCACTTGTAGTGCAGCAGAACAATATAAACGACAAGAGGGCAGAGACTGCTGTAAAACAATGCGTTCAGCTGTAAAAATATTTCTTATGTGTATGCTTATGTGTTTATATACACATACTTATTGCAGTTACCCAGGTAAGTATGTTTTTCTGAGCACAGACAGAATGAGAATCAATACTGTGATTATGTCTTGCAAGAGCAAATGACCTACAAGTTTTACGAGTACAACTTGGGCTTTGGAATGATTTCACTTAGTGCCTGGCTCTGAGTAACTATGTATACAGTGAAATGGTCTTACCATCTTACATATCACTGCAGAAACAATCTCCATTTGTTTGTGGAGAGTATCAGCTCTAATAATGCAATTTAATTCTTACATTTTGTCTTAATTAAGCCTAGGTTGGTTCAGTGCTTGAGTGACATAAACTGATCTTATTTGACATTATTTTCACCTGCTGAATTTGTAAATTGAGCATTTTGCTGTTAGGCATTTCAGGAGTTATGCAACCAAGAATATTTTGTCCATGTACAAATATGTTGTTCGCTTTCCAGAGCTGCAGTTTGTGGGTCAAACAGACAATATACAGTCATGCAAATTTGTTCAGACCATGGAGCAACGGTTACAGAGAGCATTTCAGGATGCTGAAAGAAAAGTCTTAAACACCAGCAACAACTTAACAGTTCAGGTACAATATTGTGTGCTTTGACAGTGCCTGTCACCAGCCTCCCTGAGTTATTCTTTGCTATGCTTTTATTTCAATATAATACCTTTGATAGCCACTATGGAAGTAAATTTATGCTTTCATCTGAAATTGTTTTATATATTGCAGGAAAACTTATATGATTTATAGGAGACTGTTACTGTTATTTTCATGAATTTGAGTTTTACTGTTTGCAGTTAAGTCATTTGAGTGAAATTCAAATAAAATTATATAAAAATATTCTTAAAAATATATATTTTTACTGAATATGTTATTCTGACAGATTGGCTTCTTCCAGTGAGGCTCTTCAGGTATAAAGATAGTGACGTGCATAGCTGTTTGTAAGATTTGAACTAATTAAATTTATTTCTTTTTTTGGTGTGCATTCCAGTTCCATACTTGCAGACCTAAGTTCACTATTAAGGGCCTGATTTTTGCAGACCTTTATATGTATAGTGGGTCAACACCCATATGCTCTGTGGCATACTTCAGGAATAAAGAAATTATCCTGTGGGTGATACTGTGATATGACTTAAATAAAACTCTGTATGTGGACTTGTGCCCCTCTGAATAGTTCATACATAGCTTACCAGGAGGAGAAAACCTGGTCATCAGAGCTCTTCTTAGTTGCTTTTGCTACTGTTTCTTGTGAGCTTGTGTTCAAACTGGAGTAGCTCATGTGGCAAGAGATGATCTACTGCAGTAGGTAAAGTGATTATCAAGCTTTTCAATAGCTGGACCTGGGATGCTGAGGGGAACTTCATGTTGACCAATTTTGCTCATGGCAGAAGTGGAAAATCTCTTAAAGCACTCAAGTAATTCTGTAAAGAACCCTAGAAGAACGTAGTCATTGTCAATTTTGTGGTTGTTGCCAACTTAGGCAGTGATGGGATGGAGGTCTTGGAGACAGGATATAAACTGGGAAGCAAAAGGCTCAAGGTGTGATCTTCTGAAATCATTCCAGTACCATGCAAAGAACTAAGTCAGTGCAACAGAAAACAGTACAAGGGGTTTAGATTACTTATAAACTGAAGAACGCTGCTGGAGCAGATGGAACTGATTCAGAAAAGGTGTTGCTGCACTACAAGAGTAGAGGAATTACAGCAAGATAGGTAAAAGGCATGAAACAACTTGCACACAATGAGAAATAAAATCAGCCATAGTTCTGCAAACACGAGTGATGTAATGAATCAGGAGTGATCATCTGGAGTTTCCTATAACAGAACTACTCAGGTTTAAATAAAAAGAAGAATCCTTTCACTCAGTGGGTAATAACATATTGAAGATGTCCTGATGTAACTGGAGAAAAAGTAGGAAAGGTACAAAAAGAATAACATAGAAGTAGAATGAAAAGTCATCAACCCTTTTTAAACCCATGTATATGATTTATGGCTCAGACCATAGCTGTGGGATCACCTTCCACTGTGGAAAAGTCCTCTCCTCTTGCCATGTGCTCATTCTCCAGCCATCCGCTCCCAGCCATTTGTAAGTGGATGCTGGGCAGGCAGACCTCAAACTCTTCTTCTGATGCTTTTATGTGTTACATTTTTACCTAATGTTCCAAATGATAAAAATGGTGTATTTAAATAATATTCATGAATGCTGAATGCTGCCAGCCCTGGCTACAGTGTTAGTACCCCAAAATCATTCCTCTTGTCCTAGGGCACCAGTTTATTGAGAAAATGTGTTTGGGTTTTTTTTTTTTTTTTTTTTTTTTTTTTTGTGTCTGTGTGTTTTCTTTTTTTTTCTCCTTTTCTTTTCTTTCTATTCCTGCTCTGCTTTTGCCTCTCTGCTTCCTGCATAAAACTGGTGTTTGTGGATCTGATAAACTTGCTAAGCAGAATTGGTTCTTAAATGCAGTCATCAGATCTGGGCTCAGGAAGAGACTTTCATAGAGCTAAGTGTGGAGGAGAGCAGGTAATCATATGGTGCTAGGAACAGAAGTGACATGATATCCCTTTATTTCATGTGTAAAAGGTGTAGGTCTAGATAATTGCACTAGGAAGGCAGCAAAGAAAGCCAGACATACAAGCCTGATTTCTCTGCATCAAGCACTGAACAATTTTTTCTGATAAGCATCCTCTCCCTCATCTCACTTTTTCTGGAGAAGTATCTTCAGTCCTTACTGCACCTTTTCTGCCTCCTGCTGCCCCCCAGTAACTCTCCATGTGCTAGCACAGGAATTCAAGTCAAATTTTACACAATCATGTTGAGTGAACTCTATTTAATCCATTGTTCAAGTTAGCATTTCCCCAGTTTGTTTGCACTGCTTTGGTTGGGATTTTTTGTTTAACTGAGATGAACCAGAACTACACATTATTTCTTTACCTCTGTTTCAGATTTTGAGCACCTCCAATGTCTCCCAAGCTGTAACGCTGTTTTATGTAGTGAACAATCGAAGCACAACTCTAAATGGCACTATTTCCAGCAACCTTCTTAATCAACTGTCAGCTGAGCTGGTGGGTTTCTACCTAACCTACCCACCCCTCACCATTGCAGAATGTAAGTATTTGCTTCCCAACACATACTTCCTCAGAAGCACAAGCTTCTTAAGACTAATTGGTGTTGGGCTTTTGCTTTACATGCACCATAAGCTTTGCCATCAAGGACACAGATTGTAGGTGTTTTTGTTTACTACTTCTCCTGGTAAAAAAAAATCAAAAAAAGCCCAAAGGAAAAAAAAAAAACAACCCAGACCTGACTCTGCATAATAAAGGGACATGACATTTGATTATGGGGATTTCTGTTCAATCTGCATGTTAAAACTGGTGTGTGGAGGAGATCAGTGTTCACAGGGATGTGCTGGATGTGTTACTGCATGGTAACAGACTGGTTAAGGAAGGGTAGGTTCCAGCTGATCTCATTGTGTGTAAATCTTCACAAGATGCTTGTTAAATTTGAAATACTGTGCTCAAATACAAGTAAAGATCTGGTTAAGCTTTTGGTGTCTATTAAACGCTCCAATAAGGCTAAACCAGTGATAGAGTGGTTTGTAACTGTTCATTTCACAAGTTTTGAAAATTGGCACGTAAGGGTAAATTTGGCCAAATAGGTTTTTATGATCTGAACTCTGAACAGAGTTGATTCGTACCTTTTAGGTAAAATTGTTAAGGTGTTTGTTCATTTTCTGCTTCTAAGAAAAGGCAGAATCAGGCTGCTGGAAAGAGAGCACTGAAGAAAACACAAGGTACCTTTTTTGTTGGTCCATTTGATTTGCAAACAGCCCAACAGGAGAGTAGTTATCTTGTGGAGTTCTTCATCAGTTACTTGCACAATGAGCTGGCTGTGGGGTCAGTGGTAACTCTGATGTGAGGCAGTCAGGATTCACAGCTAACTCTGGTGACTGTGCAAATCCTTGAAAAAGGAGGAGCATAAATTATTCTTGAGGCCTTGCCTATCTGAATCAAATATTAGTAAACAAATATGTGAAACTGCCCAAAGATGACTTTTTGCACTGCACTGGTGCACTTTTGAATCAAACCTTCCATCGCAGGGTAAGAGAGGTGTCTCAGGGTAGGCTTGTGTTTTCATCAAGTTCTTCCACAGGCAAATGGAGGTGAAGTGAGACCACTGACAAACAGTGTGCTTGGGAACCTAGAAAGGGATGTAGACCCTTCATCATCAGACAGGCTCATTCTCTTTGGTGGCTGGTGGGTGAGCCTGTCTTAAGAGTGCCCTGTATTCAGGATTTGAGTTCACAGGGCATCCAGGAGCACAAGGGGAAAGCCCAGGGAAGTTTTGATGGTGGCTATGTTCAGTTCAAGTGTTTGGCCTCCAAAATAGTCCCGTTGCATAGGAAAAGGATTATGGTCTTTCTCAGAAGGGCAATACAGGCCTGTTTGGTAGTCAGGATCTGTGAAAGCCATTTGTCACACAGTAAGTCTCATGTAGCATTGAAGTCCTCTGCTGAGCCCTGCACATGATGAACTGACCCGATAAAGTCTTTAGCTAGTGCTCCTTTAAAAACTAATGGCTCATATTTCATTTTGGAGTCCTTGGTTTTATTCCCAGTGCAGCAGGTATACTGCAAACTCACAAACCTAAGGCGCACGTGTTGTTTATGGCTTCAGACTGGTAGAGTGTCTTCTAAAAATATTTACTTTGAAAAGTGTTTGATGCTTATTCATGTGGCAATGTAGTTTCAGTTTATTAAACAAATACCACAGCTGTTCTAAGTGTGTTATTTCCCAGTAGACTCCAGCAGCTCCTTCAGAGCCTTTGCAGTCTGTTGTGGAAATGCACAGCTCAGGACATGCTGTGAGATCCCTCCTCAAAAGCAGTTCCTGTGCATAATCAGATCCTTTACAATGTGCACTATTTCAAACCACTTTGGAGTTTAAATATCAAGGTAACTCAATAGCAGTGTATCAACAGGCAAGATGTGGATATTTTCTGAATTAAGTTCCAAATATTAATGCTTTCCACATTGCATAAATCTGTTAGAAAAAATGCTGAGCTGTATAACAAATGAGCAGCATATCAAACTTTGCAGCCTAATGCACTTTGGAGATGGCAAAGCTGACAAAAGGCATCAAACCAGCAACCGTCAGTTTCTCATGGCTGTAAACACAGGTGACAGTAATACCTTGAATGGTGCAGAGTGAGAGTCCCACTCTGTCACGTGTGCTCACGGGTTCTTTAGTCTCATCTGTAATTCATGGGGAGCTGCACACTGTGATTGGTGGAATCTGATCTGGTTTATTATTTATTTATCTGATATGATAGAATTGTAGAATCACTATGGCTGGAAAGGACTTCTAGGACCATAAAGTTCAACAACTTTTATTTTAGGTTAAAACTGTGGATTAAGTAAGAATTAAACCACAGAATCATCATAGAATGCCATCTTGCTTTCCCCAGGGGATTACTCACGGAGAGATGGCAGCAGAAATGTATATAACAGCCATATGCATGTTACCTATCTTTTTTAGTAATGGGCAGTCCTGGGCTTTGCCCTGGAGAGTGTGCCAGCCAATATTTTAGCAACAGAAGATGCATGTTCTCGTTTGTATGGCAGTGCTTGTCCTGTTCACACTTGATGTTCTTTTTCAGACAGAATAGAAATTGTAACCCTTAAAATCATGCCTCTAGATCTCCTCCTGGGACATAGTTAAATTTTATTTATTTATCTATTTATCAATGTCTGGTTAAACAGTTTTGGGACATATAATGTGTAGGATGTTGGAATATTATGACATAATTTCAACGTTTACTTTTAAAGCTTTGGAGTATCCAAACCTTGATGTCTCAGAGTCAACTAGAGACTACTGGGTGATAACAGGTAC
>NW_008614261.1:0-9163 GCF_000691845.1 Merops nubicus | reverse complement strand
CTTTCCCTCCTCTGTGCACTTCAGATAATAATTTTTAGTGCTCATTTATATAAACATGTTGGTGCAGTAATTTTACTCAAAAATAAGTGGCTGCCAACTGAACCTTCCTGTTACATTTACCCGGGCAGATGTATTTACAGTTACTGTGGGGCACAGCTGTCATCTCGAACAGACACGGCTCCGGCATCCAACGCCTCTTTCAGGATTTATGCCCCTTTGGTTTAAGCACTTCTGAGAGCAGCATTATCTTCTCAGAGTTTTAAAACAAATAGGTTTGGTTTTTTTTTCCCTTCTCTTTCCTGGGACTTGCATTTAAAACTGAAATCAGAAGAGGCTTGTAGGCATAACCCAGAAGAAGGGTGATCTCTTCAAGGTTTGTTAAGATTTGCTGTCTGGGCCTAGGAATTTTTGCATCTTTCACCTGAAGCATTGAGCACATAACTTTCTGTTGGTGGCAAAGAAGGTGCAGAGAATGCTAGTAAGCTTCAAAATACTTGTTTTATCACAGTACTTTCACTAGTATCACATTCTCATTCACAGTCATTTTGTCTTTAGAATTGATAACTGGGCAAGAAAGAGAACCTTTCCCCCAGGCATTTTTGAGTGAGTAGATACCAAAGCCTTTCTAATCAGTGTTTCTGTACCTGAAATTATTTATTGCTCAGGAGAGCAAGAGAAAAGAAACTTGACATGAAACAGATTAAATTCTACACTCTTCTAAAAACCAGTGCGATTTGTTAACTGGTAATCTATGCATAATTTTGGGGCCAAAAAAAAAGTTTATGCAGAGACTATTATCTTCTGAAGGGATTGGTACTGTTCCTCCCCATTTGGTCCCTGTGAACCTGATACTCCATTTCTTGCCTTTGTGCACATACTGCAATGGAGTATTATTGATATTACAATGGAAACAGTTTTAAAAAAAAAAAATTGTAGTGGCCCAAAAAGATTTTTTGAAATAATACTAAAAAGTCATACATATGTATGAGTTAATTAGCAAGCCATATTTTTTTGAACTTTATGTAAATTCGGTGTCTTTATAATTTTATATTCATTTATACTTAGGAAATGTTTATTCAGTTTTCAGTGTTCTCAAACATGATATTTTGTTTCAAACAGTTCAACAAAATCCTAACTTTAAATTGGCAAACTGCTGGATGAAAAATTGTGGTTTAGTTAGGAGGAGCATCTGGCAGTAAGCATGAAACCAGGCAGCTCTCCAGTAGGTTTTGACTTCTCACATTGAAGATCATAGGTTAAGTGCTTCCTGGAGCCAGGTAAACTGAAGGCGTATGAAAGATTTGGGAAGGTTGTATTATCTGAAACATAGTTGTCATTATCTGAGTAGAACAATGCGGGGGCTGAAACAGAAGCACATAATATCTCTATCAGGAATTGCTTGAGGGGGTGTACCAGTGTTCAGCTGCTTTTCCTCTAAGCTAGTTAATACTGCTTGTCCCTGTCCCAAACTACCCTGCAGACCATGTGTTACTTTATCTGACCTCATAAAATATGCTATATGTAATTTTCTGTATTCCCACAGTTATTCAAGGGGTTGATATTGCATTGCTGGGACTGAACAACCAGAGCTTTGCAAGGTTAATGGAGCAGCGCCTGGCCCCACTCTTCATGATGTCCCATCAGCAAGGAAGACGTTTCAAACGTGCCACTACTGTGGGCAGCTACACTGTGCAGGTGGTCAATGTGACATCAGTTGCACCTCAATACATGTGGGGGAAAAAGGGCTTTGTTTGCATGTGTCCTGCCTCAATTGCTGTGGTGTTTTTGTTTTTTTTTTTTAAACAGGAGTTGAGCTTTCCTGCCTTTTTTTCACAACTATCAAAGCAGCAAGTGCAGAATGCATGGCATTACTAATGGACTTCTTTTCCTGAAGCCAGACATGTTTGCATGCCTCTCATCTTCTAGAAATCATCATTAGTTAATCAGTGTTAATAAATATTTTCTCTTGGGTTGCTATGAGGATTAGTACAAAGTACATATTTTAGCATGAAGTCTTGTATTCAGCATAGTGAAGAGCTCCATGCTTTAGTTCATAATAAAGAGTTTCCTGTGCTTTCCTTTCCTAGGCTACTCCATAAAGCTAGAACTTTTCTTTTTGTTGAAAAGAAATGTATGAAGCTGTGTTGATACAAGGGTTAGTCATCAAATCATGTGGCCAGAAGTCACATTATGAAGCAGAGATTTCAGTTCTGAGAAATTTATTAATCATCTTCCTCTTATTTAGTGACATTTGCCAGTCAGTATTTTGAAATAATCATATTTTGTTTTCCCATTAATTTGGGAACTGATGCTAGTTGTGGGGGATTCAAAGAGGATGTCTTCAAAAATTGCATGACAAGTTAGTGCTTTTTTTTTAATTGTGATGTTTTTCAAGAATTAATTGTTGTGAGATATAAAACCAAATTAATACTTTTCTTGTTTGCCCACAATTCTGTGTTTTCCCACTGAAAGAATTTGAAAGGAACATGTTTTCACATGCCAAAAGTGTGAACCTTTGTAAAATCTTCCATGGAAACATGGCATACATTGAGAAGAATCACAAAACTCATTTTTCCTCTCATCATTAGTAGTGTTTGGCACTACTAAAAAAATTCTGCCAGTGTTCTGCAGAATAAAATGGAAGAAGCATGTTTCTCTTTCTGTCAACCTGGGATCAAAAATAATGAGTATAGAAGTAAAATGTAAGGGAATTTTTCAACTGCAATATGCCAGTAAAGTATAACTCTCAATATTAGGACAGATTTTAAGAATTCCTTCTTTACAGAGGACTGTAATGTCCAAACATTTGATTGCTTTCTCCTTTTTGCTGCATGCTTTTCTTAATCCTAAGGTAAAACCCTATGATATGTTTAAAATTTTTGAAAGAGGCAGTCAGTCCTCACTAATCTTAATAGCCCAGGCTATGAAGGGGAGAAGCTCTGATCCTGTGAGAATATTTGCATGGAGCTTATGCTTATGAGGTCTTAAAGGAGTTCCTTCTGTGCACTGCCTTCAAGTACCTCCTGGTAGGTTTTACAATGATATAGGACAAACACAGTTTATTTCTTTCTTTCAGTTTCGTTTCTTTTTTTTTCCCCTGAAAGATGGTTAAAATCCAGCGTATCCCAGGACCGAAGGAGCCGGCTGAACTGACGTACTACACTCTATACAACGGGAAGCCTTTGCTGGGCACTGCAGCTGCCAAAATTTTGAGCACAGTTGACTCCCAGAGGATGGCCTTGACTCTAGGTTATGTTATCCAAGTTCAAGCTGATCGTAAGAGTGCTTTTAAAAATTCTCTGGTTTAGTCTGCGTGTGTTTTTTTTTGGTCTTTTTTTGGTGTTTTGTTTTTTTTTTTCCCTTCTTGTTCTCCTCTTTATGAAAACACCAGTGAAGGCCTGAGGAGCCTCCACTGATCACACAGAGAAATTTCAGCTGCAACTCTCTGAGCACATGCTTAAGTCAGGCTGCCCTTCTTCCTGTCCTGGAAGACTGGCCGATCTTTTATCGTAAATCAAAGCTATATACTGTTATTTTGCCCGTCACTGTAAACTCCAGTGTACAACTAATTATACCCATACAGTTCTCTGAACTGAACAACTTTCTGCAACTGTAAAGTCAGAATTAATTCTGATACTAATGAAACTATGACACCACAGGCTAATGACTGCCAGGGCTAATCGCTGTTCAAATAACTGGGCCCAAAGTGAAATGTGAGGGCTATCAAGATGTCCCTTTTCTTTTTGACTTGTTCACAATAGTGGTTGTTAAAGATATCATGTAGATGCAAAGTAAAGTTCAATGGAACTACTTGTGTATATGGACGATTTTCTGATTCAAGATATGATAGTGTGATTCAGAACAATGTGACCAAAAAAGTAATCCTTTATTGAAAAGTCAGGTGTTTTCAAATTTCTCTTTTAAGATTTGCAGCAGTTACTGAGTGATTGTGAGCACAGGTGTTTTCTTAAAAGACTCTTTTTTGGGTATTTCTGTATAACATCCACAGTTGAAAACCTGTGGTCGAGGTTGGAGGGTTTTTTGCGAAATAACAACTTAATGACTTAATGTATGAATTGATACCTTTAGCTAACAATGTCTCCACTTTGCCAAGGTTTTTATCTGGATGTAAGTAAAATTATATAGTGAGTTTCTCTACTGGATCTCCTTACTGACTGAACAGCACATAAAATGGGACTCCCTGGTGCAATTAGTTCTGCCTGAAGGAGAAGTGATATTGAACTAAGTACATGTAATAATGATAGGAAAAGAAGAGACACCCTGCCTAAGAAGTAACTGATGTATCATCCATAAACATATGATTGAGTTAGATCATAATTTCCAGAGAATGTATTAAATGCTGTACCTGATCTGTGATTTTATCTTGTCTGTTACTTTAATTGGACTGAAACTGGGATCTCCATTCCTGCCTTCATGAAGTTTAGCATGTAAATTCTAAATTACTTTGTTTTCCATGAGAGCATTTCTTAAATATGTTTTACTAAAGCAGCTGTAGAAAATACATAGCATTTTCCTAGCTCTTTGTGCAGTTTTGTGGTTTATACAGGTATTAAGTAATTATAATATCTGCTGCTCGTCATCTAACTTTGTACTTCCATGGTCTGATAAGGTAGCCCCGTTCATCTGTAGATTTTCATACAAGTCAAATATGCATAGAATATTGTAAGAAGAGAATATACAGAGATTGAAATTATGACCTCAGGTAATTGAAATTCTGAAGCTGGAGTATTTGAAATTTAGCAGGTCGTTCTATCTTTATTCCTTATTATGGAGAAAAAAATCTGTTTCTTTCATTTTGGACATAGTAGTTGTAGTCTGTACTCACAAAGAAAATTCTTTCTGTGCACTTCATTTTTACTCATTATAATTTCTATTATAGCAGAATGAGAAGTTCTGTACCAAAATGCAGTAAGAAAGACATCTACCCTCAGGTGCTCATAGTCTGGTTAGACAAGACAGATGAATAGCAACAAAAAATATGGATGTTCCTGTTTATAAGTGCAGGACTGAGTTATAGAAAAATGAAAGGCTTGCTTCAAAATTCACTAAGGCTTTATTGAATTGAATGAACTATGGATTGACTTACTCAAGGTCACACTGGAAGCTGGTAATCAAAGATGTAAACCAGGATTCCTATATGTCTGACCTATTAGCCATAAGGTCATTGTTTTGTCTGTGTTCTCTAGAAAGAATAAGTACAATTTTTCAACAACTGTTTGCTGCTTTCATAACAGCAGTCTATAATTAAAGTTATTGTTACCTGATAAAATTCAGATTCTGTTTTCTTCCCCATAGTCCTTTAATCCCCAAACTAAATGTCAAAGTCAATAATTTAGAATTATGCAAGTCCTTTGAAAAGTGAAGCTTGAAAGGCTTCAAACTGCCTTTCTGGACAGTCTTTAAGCATACAGTTACTGTTGCAGTGTGTGCAAGATATGCAGCTAGTGGTGCTCTTCCCACATCACCCAAAAAACTACACTGGCTTTCCAAAAAGTTGTACATCTACAAAGAAAATATGCTCAAGCTTCAGACAGACTTTCAGCTGGCTTTTTTTAACTGTGGCTGGAAAAGATGGTATGTATTTGAAGTCTGATCCTGGAAGATGCTGAGTGCCTCTGACAGCTAATAAGCTCAATGACATTTGAAAGCACCAGTGCCCTAGGAAATGGGAAATGTTGCTTTATACTGGTTTTCTCACAGTTGTCTGTCCACACCAGCAAACAGTGGCATATGAAAATAAATAGATGTAGCATGGAGAAGTCCACAAAATATTTCAGTAAAATAAAATTCAGCATCGTAAGAAGATTATCTGATGGTTTCTCCAGAAAGAAATTAAATGAGAACTGGGGATGTGTTTCAAGAGTATCTCTTACTTGTGTACAAGTTGAAGGTTCCTGCTAGGAGACTTTATTCTGATAAAATGGAATCTAAAACATTTTACCATCACTGTATTTCTGAAATGTACTCTTTTCCTGGTGCCATTATTAGTATATCTGCAAGTAGCTCTTTCCAACCGCATCATTTCACCTCCTTCAGAAATGATGGATTCGTTTGGATCCTAACTATGATAAAGTATTTCTAGAGCACAAGAGAAGCATTTTCTTATTGCCCTAATGATATAATTAATAACTAGTAGCATGCTTAGCTTCATTGGTTTTGAAAAAGCTTTGCCAGTTTACTCTTGCTGAGCTAGCAAGTCTTTGATACTAGGAACAGAACTCATGTGTATGCTTTTAACACACATGCTGCCTTACTGCAAGCTGGTTTTCTGTTTGAAAAATAATTGAGGATTTATTACTTTCACTTTTTTTTTGTTTATTCTGTAAATGAACCATTGGAATGATACCTAATGCGGCATCTAACTTGCCCTGGGAGTTGATAGCTACTTTTGCAGCTGGCTCTAACGACAAGAAGAGAGCTCAGGGATTTGTGAATTGAACAGTGGTGCTACTTGAGGAACACAAAGCTGTAGCTAGATTACTAACAATCCTTTATACTGTTTACTATATGGAGACAGCTGAAGACCGTGTTGGAAGCAATTTAATTCTTGTGTTTGCACAGGAAACTCACCACTGTTTGCAATTTTCTGTAGCTGTGGTGAAGAACCCCCCAAACAACCTGTGGATCATTGCAGCGGTGCTGGCTCCCATTGCTGTGGTTACAGTTATCATCATCATCATCACAGCGGTTCTGTGCAGAAAGAACAAGAACGACTTCAAACCAGATACCATGATGAACCTGCCCCAGAGAGCTAAAGTGAGTGACCGATCTCTAGATCCAAGATGTCCATTTGCTTTCTGAGGTTTTAACTGTATTTCTTTCCTAGAAGTAGCTGAAAGGTGTTTGGAACTGAAATGATTGTTACTCACCGGTTGGATCTTTGCACTTTTTCTCTGTCCTTGATACCACTGGTCACAGGAATTACCCTTCTGCTTTACTCGGGACTTATCAATTTCCATCCCACTTCCATGGGACCTCATTTTCAAATCCATGGCATGAGCTGCTCGTACCTGCTGTGAGTGGCAATGGCTGAAACGCTGGGCTTTGGCAGCAGTTCAGACCTGGTCCTGACCAGGAGTTCTGCATCCAAGTGCTAATCAAGAAAAGACATTCTCTGATTTTTTTTTTTTTTTTTAGAAAATCTCTGCCATTCCTATTTTTCTTTTAGATGTTTTGAACTTCCTCATTTGTTTGTGGATATTGTTTGTTGGGTTCAAACAATTAGATTTTCCTGAAAGTTACTAACCCATATCAATTACAAGATCAAATCAAATGTATTTCCAGTTTGAGTCTCTGTCTCTAAGAGAAAAATGTCACAGCATACTGATTTGTCTCCACAGTCAGGAGGTCTGCCTTCTCAGTGCTGCTAGTAAATGGCTCTCAAACAGGGCCACCCAAAGGCAGGAGCTTTTAGCCTACAGAGTGTGTGCATAAGTCATACTATTCCTTTGCTCTTTCAGCTGCCTTTTGCTGCTCCTTTGGTGTGGGATTGAAATGATAATTTTTTTCTTTGGCTTCTTAATGCTACAGACAGCAGGATTATTGTGATTTCAGCTCTGTTGCTTCTGGTGACAAATGTAGATTGGAGGGAGAGTTGAAGGAAGACATGATGCATATGACAACTCTTTTTTTTCCTCATCTTAGGTTAGCTGCAGATGGGTGAAGCTGGTGCCAGTTGGAAAAAGACATTTGTATCAAAAATGATGCAAAAAAGACTTTTCCATTTTGGTTCTAGTATGCACATCTATTCATCTGGCATTTCAAACTAATGATAAGACTAGATTTGAAAAAGTGAAACAAGCCAATATCACAAACACAAAAATTAATACCACTGCAGTGATATCATGTAGTGTCCCAATGAAACCTCTAAAGTGCAAATCATGCTTTACTAGGGGCTGTTGCAAATACTCTGCACCACTTAATTCTTACATGTCATATTAGTCCCAGCTAAAGGACAAAATGAGACTAACTTTGTACGTTTTTTGAGTTGGTCATTGTTATGGGATGCTTTAAAGCTAAAGAAAGTTGCTATTTAAAAAACCCCATACTGCTGGTTGAAGCTACAGCACAGAAAAGCCTTGCAAGTATTTTAATATTTTAATCCATAGTTGTCATTCCAAAAAGAGAGAAAGCCGAAATTTTACTTTTCTTGAGAATTCAGATTTAATCAGGCTATAAGATACATGGTCAGGTTAAAACCTATTTAGGTTACATTTGCATCAGGCAGCATTTGGCTCTGCAGAACAAAACAAAATTGGTGCTGAGCTCCCAGCATCCTCACCACCCTGGTTTCAGGAGACGTTCCTTGGTCAGGTTTGCAGCTGGACTGAAGGACGTCCACTTCTAGAGAGCATTTCCCCTTTTTGGTATACTTTAAGGCTCCAGAAAATTTTATCTAATTAATTACATGAAAAGTGATGCATTTTGAAATGAAAGCTAAAGTGCTTTCTGGTTAGTTTTGCAATGATGATTCCATCCAAAAGGTTCAGCCAGGACTACTTTGGAGTATCCACTGGTATATGGACTGTGGAAGATAAATTCTGCAGTGGGATTTGGAGCAGACTGGTTTTGTCATTCCTGATTTCAGCTTCTTTACTTAAAATAAGGCTAAGAAATGTATTTTGGGAAGAAGATGAAATAAGGTCATTTTGAAGAGAAGAGTTTTAGTTTTATTTTTGATTCCAGCATTGGGGATATCCGGCATAGTGGTAATTACCTGAGCTGTAATCACTACATTTCATGCAGTTTGGGAATACCAATAGCTGATGAGCACATATCTATATCACATTTAAAGTGAATGTATTATATTTCATGGCTTAGAAAAGTGCTTGAGACTGTTTCATTAATGCTGACTCTGTTCTGTAACTAGAGGCACAGCAGAGTGATTTTTCTTATTTTTTTAGTTTAAGAAGCAGCTTTAATATTTTGTTTCTGTGTGTCTGACATTTTGCCGTTGAATCACTGGAGCAATTTCTTTATACCTTTTGAATATCCAGCCAACTGTACAGAGAGGAGAAGAGGGTGTTATGGGATACCCAGCGCCTCGGATCCCGGCTGGTTTTGCTGGCAGGAGTCCCATCTTAGGTGTGCGGTTCCAGACGCCCCGTTCCGCGGGGCGGGCAGCGCGGAGCCGGGGATGGCC
>NW_008614260.1:30386-47878 GCF_000691845.1 Merops nubicus | reverse complement strand
GGTTTGCGTTTATTTGTTTGCTTGTTTTTTTCAAGAAGTTATGTGTGCACAGGTCTGTGGTGCAGGGTGTATCCCCGAAGTGGGCGCCCTCCCCTCGGTCCAGCCCTGTGGAGGCAGTTTAAAAACATCCGTCGGCCGCCTTGCCCCTTGCAGATTCCCCAAGGCAAATGTTTTTAGAAATAAACAAGCCACAGGTACGTGTAGGAGCGGAGGAGAAGCGAGAGTTATATTAATTTGGAAAATACTTGTTGGGTGGTTTTTCTGCTTACAAATATCAAAGAATCATTGCACGTTTTAGGTTGGAAGAGACATTTAAAGGACACCTAGGGCCACCCCCTGCAGTGGGCAGAGGCATCTGCAACTAGAGCAGGGTGGTCAGAGCCCCGGCCAACCTCCCCTGGGACGGTTCCAGGGATGGGGCAGCGACCACCACTCTGGGCAGCCTGGGCCAGGGGCTCACCACCCTCAGCCTAAAAAAAAAATTCTTCCTTAGATCTTATACCAAATCTACTCTCTTTTAGTTGAGAATATGAGAAGGCTTAAAGTCAAACGAACATTTACTTGAATACATGAGTACCAGCTGATGCTATTTTAACAATTTCCTCTTCCAGCTTTTGGTCTGAGGCAGCTGAAAAAAGGAATAAAGACACTTAGTCTTTGTGTAAGAAAGGTGCTAGGTTGCTGTGCTAAACCATCACACGGGAGCAGAGAAACATTCTGTCCTCTCTCCTGCCCTTTTTGAGAAGGATAGGAGATTTCTGGGGAGTGTAGGAACGTCCATATTGACACAAACTGAGAAAGTGAGTTGTGCTGAGCAAGGACCATCTGAGGAGTGTTACATTATATACACTAATGCATTTGACAAGGTAATGTTTTTCAGATAAATGAGCAATGAACAATAATTTAATAAGTAAAAAGTGGTTTGCTGCTTGTCTTCTGGGGGAAAAGAGTATAAGCAGTCCAACTGCAATCAAAAATACATCAAACCAAGCACTGGTATGTTTTTTATGCCTTCCTGTACACTGCAGTAACAGAAGCCACTATGATGAATTCATACTCCAGAAGTTTTAGTAAGGTTCCTGCTTGATAATTACTTCTTTGTGGCAATTTTGAAGCAATGAAGCCTTATAAAGCTGTCCTAAAGCAGGAGAAAGTCTGTAACTAAAACGACCATATCCCATATGCCCTGTATTGCATTACCCACTCTTCAGTTTGGCTGAAAGCTCATTGCTGAAGTTCCTGAAGAACTCCTGCCTGCCTGATCACATCTGCCTTTTTCAGACACTCACTGGGGCAGGAGATGCCAAGAATAAAGATTCTTAGTTTTGGTGAGGGATGGGAACAAGGGTTACTGGGTCTGCTTTTAGATCTGGAGTCGGACTGTGATTTTCAGCCATTAAAATGCACAGCCACTGCTCCTTTGCTTTTCCACATCCCTCAGTGCTGAGGACATTTAGTGCCCACCTGGGGAAAATCTCTTTTATTACATGGAAACAGTTGCTACAGCTGCCCAAATAAGTGCTAATTGCCTTAGGTTTTAGTAACATTTGTGGTTATTGAATCTGAGGTAAGTAAGTTTAGAGGCTGTCTTTGGTGATGGAAACTTTTCCTGCATTTTCATCACCTTGAACAATGTTACTTGCTTTGGGGCTGTGTTTTATTCCATTAGAGCATCCTGCATTTTCATCACCTTGAACAATGTTCCTTGTTTTGGGGCTGTGTTTTGTTCTATTAGAGCATCACCATGGAGCTTGTACTATGGAGTATTACTCTGTCCATTTAATTTTATACCTATCATGTTTACCCAAAAGTTTCAGAAAGTTGTTCTCCTGTTGCTTCCATATAAATATTGCATCTAAAAATACATTCAGAGGTAATAGAGTATGTTACTGCACACAAGAATACTCTGACTTAAAACAAAAACTGAATATAAGGTGTCTGTTGCCAGATTCAGGAATGGCCAAAGAAATGTTTTTTTTTCTTCAGAGATTAAAAGCTCTAAACTCTGAGCCCACAACTCTGTTATACTATGGAAAAAGAGCAAAGGAGCTTGAAGACCAATAAATTATCCTTCATGATGTTTAAAGCAAAATATGTTGTTTTAATTAGGACACGAATAATTTATTTGTCACTGGCTTTTCACATTTATATTTTCTAAATGTTTAAGCTCTTGCTTTATTTTTATATGGAAGCTGCCAATGATGGTGTAAAATCTTGGTAATGTGGTGTTAGATTTCTGCCCTTCACATCCTGGTGCTGATTCTTGTGCAGTCAAACTTGAGGCTTTGCTTGCAGAAAAACTGGAGGATCAGGCTCAGAAGTTTCTGGTTTGTTTTTATTTTGTTGTTAAGGGAGAACTTTGGGTTATTATCTCATATAGTGTTTGTTCATTTTCTCATTTTATGTGATTTCTAAAATAACTACAAGGAAAAATAATCCTTTATATGTATTTTTTCAAGTGAAAGAGTGTTAGATTATAATGTCACCACTTGCTTATCCACAGTGTTCAGGGTAATCAGTGAAGATCACTGTGGGGTTTTATGATGAGGAAAGGGAGAGGTAAACAAATAAAGAATAGTCTTGGTATTATTTTTCAGACAATTACTTCTTTTTGCTTGAAAACTGTCCTGGCACTGCATTAATTTGCTGTCTCAATCACCAGTGGACTAGACAACCACCAGTGTCATCTATGGAGGCTACAGCCCTATCTTTTGTCTCTGCCAACCCCAAAAATCATCCATTTGAGTTATTGGAGGGAATGAGCAACACAGGTAAGCACAGCAACATTTTAGTAACATACTTTCAAACCTGAAGTTGTAATTCAACACCCATTCCAGCCTATAAATGACTTTGGATTCAGTGCCCTTAGTCTATAGTACAAGCTGAATAACAGCTTGTCTTCATGGTAAGCTGACCTGTGCTCCTGCAGCTTCTGGAGCTCCCACAGGGAGGAGGGGCCTGATGTGAGATTTGAGGGCCCATCCTGCTCACCCTCCCACACAGGTTCAGTTTGTGCTGAGCACCTCTTGGAGCAACCCTGGTGCTGAAATAGCTCTGAAGGCACTTGGCTGGCTTCTAGCAGAGCCTCCACAGGCTGGCTCTTGGGCAACCTGCACCTTCACTTACTGCTCAGAGCAGAAAAAATAAAATTTAAAAAAATCCCCTGCTTTGTTTTAAGGTTTGTAAGTTTTCAGACAGATCTTTTTTTTTTTTTTTTTTTAATGGCCAGACACAGTGGCAGAAGCTTTTTGGGCAGCATGAGCTCAACCCAAGGGCAGACATCTGGAACAAACCATGTCAGACAGCAAGTGCCAGGTCCTGGAACTACTCTGCAGGCAAAGTAATACTTACCTGCCTGTACTCAGCCAGGAAAAGTGCTGACATTTAAAGAGAATATTTCTGGAAATTAGATTTTCTTCATCTAGGGATGGATATTTGCATCTCTTGTGCATCCATTGGGCTCAATTAAAATGAACACACTTTTTCTTCTGGGTCTTTAACTTGATTTGCTTTTTTTTCTTTTTTAAACTCAGTCTTAGGATTTATAATCCATCTATAAAAGCAGTGACTGATTTGTGCAGTGTTCTTGATACCAACAGTACAAAGCTTACTAGGCCAAATGCAGATCTTTACATGGAGCTGGTTTTTCCTTGATGTATTCTGAGGGATGCCAGCTGTACTTTGGAAGACTGGAATAAAGGAGCAGTTGCTTGTGCAGAAAATCAGCATGAAAAGTTCTCTGAGAGAATCTTGTCAGTTCTCAGCCCCGCAGGATGGGGTGTCTGCAAATTCACCACTTGAAGATGAAAAAGCTACTGATAGTGGAATAATAATGGACACGTTTTCTGGTAGTTCCTCTGTGTAACAAGAGAGGGAGCTCTTACAGCAGCCAAGCGAAGAAGCCTTTAGGTCTTTGTATGATGTGGTAAACACGAAGCCTGCAGAAACGCTGCTGAGATTTCACCACCAGATATCGGTTCCTTGTCCCTCTCAGCCTGTCGGGGTGAGGGCGTGTGCGGGCTTGCCCCTGCCCGCCGGGAGGTCGCAGAACAGAGCTGGCGTGTCGCACTCTGGGGTGGCATGGCAATAGGACTCGTGGTCTTCCCACCGTTGTCAGGTCCAACCCATCCTCCTCTGGTCCTTTAGTGTCGTCCTGGTGGCTGATCCTGCAGGGGGCTTAGAACTGAGGAGCTGAGGCTCGGGAAGGAAGCTGTCCAGCTGGAGTCCTACACCAGCAGATTCACTGGCTGCCTGCTGGCAGAGCCTCCAGAGCTCCCAGCCCACAACTAGCATCAACAGGAAGGACACTGAATGTTGTTTACTGCTCTCACTGTGCTGCACATTCCCAAATAACAGATACCTCTATAATTAATCTAGACACAACTACCACTTGTTTGTTTCCATTTTACTATGTTTTGGCACGTTTTTGAAGCTGCTGGGTCATATTTGTTATTTGGGATACGCTCTTTGTAACGAGCGTTAGAGCTTCTACCTCCAGAGTGGTTCCAGTCTGTCAAAAACTGGGCAGTTCAGTGGCACTGGAGGTGTGCTCAGTGCTGTGGGAAGAGTGCCTGTGGTTGGGAGCAGAGGAACTGTGTGCTGTCTGCAGACACAGACTAGCCCACACGGTGACTGCTTGCCTTGGTAAGAAATGCAGAGAGCGTGCAATGTTTGTTTTCCAGACTGAGATTGTTCCAGCTGTCCAGGCTGTGATTTCTGTGACAGAACCAGAGCATTCCTTACTGACATCTGACCTTCTCCTTTCCTCAGCTTCACACCTCCTCAGTGATCAGAGACTTCTGCACTTTTTGATGATGAAGTGCAGAGCAGTTGAGTTTCACAGGAGAGCTTTTCCCAGAGCCTGGTATCGTCACCTGGGCTGAGTGCAGAGGTCAGTAGCCATTTCTCTTACCACTTAGATAATTTAATTCAGTTATGATTTTACTTGCCACCAACTTGTAAAGTTCAAACCTGAAGTATCATTGAATGCCAGGCATAAGCCAGATTCAGAAGGCATAGCCAAACATATTTTGTATGCTGGGAAAAGAGAGCAGGCATAGACCCTCGGAAGCAGTAAGAAAAAAACAATCAGGCCATGCTAGATGGAAATGGATTTATTATTACACATTTCTGTGGCTACTGAAACTTCAGGTTCAATTGTCTCGTTCCATTTTGTGCTGGCAGATGTGTATTTTTGTGGCAGAAGATCATTAGCTGATTACTTGTCACCCTGATTACAAGATAAGATGGGGTGTTTGACCTCAGATACACTGTATACCTTGCAGCTCAATTTACAGGGTAGCATCCATTGGATTTTGACCAAAAGGATGAAAACGGTGAATGGGAAGACCATTGACATTCTTACTGCACAAAAGCTGACACTGTACAAGAAAACAACACAGGTGTAACTGGGGTACTCCCCACAGTGATTTCATCATTCTTATTTAACATTTGCAGCAGCTGAAAAATGAAGGTGCTTGTTAAGTCAGACAGCACAGTGATGGGCTAAAGGACAAAGTTTTAGTCTTTGTAGCTGTTTTTACTGTGCAGAAGTGATTTCTAGCAGGGATCCATGATCCAATGGCAGGACTAAGGTAACTGCTTCTTTAGTTGCTCATTTCCTTGCTGGCTGTTTTTGTATTTAGCATTCTCTGGAAGTTTTAAAAACCATGCTACATAGAAAACCAGTGCAAGTGCAGTGTCAAGTGCATACACTATAGAGGAGACACAGCTGCTGCTGGGCAGGACTACTGGTGTTGCCTTATGTGCCTTATTTTCCTTCAGAAGAACTTAGTGTTTCCCAATCTGAAAATCAGTTGCTAATCATCTGTTGGCATTTAAAGCGTTTTAAACCTATTTGTTTTATTCAGCCACCTCAAGAATTTTCAGTCACTTCATCTTGAAAAAATAAAAACTGTCTTTAAAATTCTATTTAGCAAGGTCAGAATACACTTTTCCCCCAAGCAACTGTAGAAGCCAAGTAGTATTATAGTAGTATTCAAACACCCAGAATGACATATAAAGAAGACATGGAATTTCAAACAGCTAGAGACATCTGTAAATGCCTGAGCAAGTTCAAAAATCCATTCCTTACAAAAGTTCATGTCCCTAGTCTGAGAGATGACTTTGGAGACGAGTTACCCAGTTTCACAGTCAGAGAAGCAGGAGCTGTCTGCTCACCTCACTGGGTAAGACATTCAATAACATTTTGGATACTGGCAGCACTCACATTTCTTTTTGCCTCTTATTTATTAATCTGACTCAGAAGTTATCATGTTCCCAGTGTTTGACAGGGTTTGACTTGGATGAAACAGTCTGGTCAAAATACAATAAAGTGATTGGGAGTTTTAAAACACTTGAAAAATGAACAAAATTTACACACAACAATTACAATTTACACACAGCAACACAGTCCTATGCAATTTATTACTGCCAAGCTCTGAATACCCGACCTAACCCCTACCTCTCCCTGACTGGTGTGCTGCACTCACCTCCTTCAAACACAAACCTCACAAGGTCAGCCACAGGTTCATACCTTAGCTTAGTAAAGAAACTGGGCTCTTACAAGACAGGTGCTGAATGGAAGATTAAAGATACTGGAATGAGAGGAATTGTTGTGAGGTTAATTATCTAGCCCAAGACACTTACCTGAAGGAGGATATCATCAACTGTGCTTCATAGAATTCTTCTCTCTTAAAATTAATTCATTATTCATCATTTCTCTTTAAATTAATTCAGTCTTCACAGGAAAAAGTATAAAGCCTATCCAAGATCCACTTCCCAGGTGAGTGCTCTTACCACATAAAAGATGGTCTTGCTTCACTTGTGCTAAAAAAAATCATTAGAGCTTGAAGAAGTGGAAGTGCTATTTTTATTGCATTCTTGTCTTTGTGAGGTGTTTGGGTTTTTATGTCACTCCAGCAAGTTTTGTGGGGAGAAGGAGATGGGGTTGTAATGAGACAGCTTTTTGCACACTTTAATTACAAAACTCATATGTGATGCAAGAGTTAGGTTTTATGAAGTCATCAAAAGTGAAATAAAACTTTGTGATACAGCTTTTAGCAAATTCAAATCAGAGGCAGAGGGCTATCAGCATAAAAGAGTTTGTATTGCTAAACAGATGAATGACAAAGATATTGATAAGAATCCATTGGTGATATTCATTAGGACCTTTTAAGGCAAATTGAGATATTCAATTTTTGAATATTTTTTAATGTAGTTTCCTGAGGTTCTTCCCATTACTTCATGCTTTTCTTCTGCTAGCTTTCCTGTCTTCCCACAAACCAATTATCCTCCTGCTGTAAATCACAGGCTGATAGGGAGTGATCTCCACTGCAGCACATTAATAATACTGGCACGGTGACCTAATACAGTGAGTGTGGTCTGTTGCCATCCTTCTGTAAGCCCAGTGCAGCCCCTGAGTCACACTGGGGATGTCTGACCTCACACCTCCTTCACTGAGCTTCAGGACTGTGAGCCTCCCTGCTGGGTTTGAAAGCTGTATACACAGTCACCTGATCTGCATCATTGCTGAAGCCATTAGTCAGGAAGTATCTGACCAATTGTCTAAGTGTGCCCAAGCACCATTACTTATGTCCTAGCTGTATTAACATAGTTTTGATAGATGGCTTTGAAACTTCCACATTTGTTAAGAAATCCTCAGTTTTATTCCAAATGAATTGATGGAATCTGCTATCTAGCCAGCATGCTCCAGACTTCATCAGCTAAAGCTTCTCACTGAATTTAGTAAGCTGTAAATTCTGGACTGTTTTGCTCCAGGAATACTCACTCTGACTACTCTGCTGGAGAGCTGAAAGTGGAAGCAGGTTATCCCTGAAGGTAACAGACCAAAAAATGAAGTATTCATTTCTGAGCTTTTGTGGTTGGGTTCTGTCAAGCTTAATCTCCAGTTGTTCTCCATTTTATGCTCAACAAAAATAAACATAGTCAAAAAACTAAACATAAATGTGCTATAAATACAGTAGGGGGGACAGAATTAGTAAGCATGCAGCTGCTGAAGGCAGATTTGATAAGCTGAAGTACATTAATTCTCACTGAAGATCACACTGATATGAAATTTAAAAGGTCAAATCATTTTCCTGTAACTCACCGTTAACCCCAATGTAACTGGAACCTCTAACTGACTATGTTTCTACTTTAGAAGTAAAAACTAAATAATAATTAAAAAGGGAGTGAAATGTCATAGCAGCTACGCTCATTAGGGTCTGCAGTGCCATGGTTTGGGGTTTTTTGTTAACAAGACTGGTGTAATACCCGTTGAGAAGTGTCAGTGCAGAGGATTCCATGCGTTTGCTCCAGCAGAGGGAGGAGAGCACAGCCCTCCCTCGGGCAGTCTGCACAGCAGCACTGACAGTCCTTTGGATCATCAGCCACCATGGGAGTGGGAGGCAACCTGTAGTGTTTCAGGTACTGTAGGAACACAAAGCCTTACAAGCAGGATGCTGTTTAAATTTTTTTTTAAAAAAGGGGTTTTTTTTTGTCAATAAAACAATACCTGAAGCAAAATCTCTGCTGGGTGTCTTGCAGAGGTTATTACTTCTTTCACAGCAATAGCACAGAGGCTACATTCTCATTTTACTAGATATTGATAAAATACCAAGAGACAGACAGCAAAGATGCAGAGAAAGTAATGTACAAATACTGAAGTGGATCTGGAAAGGTCTTTGATAGATGCTTTGCTCTGGTAACTTTTCTAAATTCTAAAATCCACAATGAAAAGAGCAGTGAAAGAAATGCTTCATAATTATACGAGTTTTCTAGAGTGGATCATTCTGATTCTAGAGATGAATTACCAGTTAATTTGTACTTCTGAGTTCTATTAGGACCAGAATTAAAGTGTAACCAATGTGGCTGCTTTGTGAATATAACCTGGGTGTGGGGATAAGCTAAACAACTACTTGTTTGACAGTTTTGAGTGTTAGGTTATTTTATTCATACTTGAACAAAAATATAAGGTGGCTGCAAAATCCCCAGCGCCCAGTAAGGAGGTTACACCCATCTCAAGGCCCCAAACTCTGAGCTGTTAATTTCCTGGGCCTGCAGCGTCACTGTCGTGCACCGCAGGGTGAGAGCGCAGTGCTGCCGCCGGCAGCACACAACTGGGCCAGCACCCGCTCCCTGCCCCCCTCCTCAGCTGCAGTTGCTCAGGCAACGAGATCATTCAGCAGCAGAAAAGCACAGAAGGAAACTGTAAGGAGTGGGAGGAGAGAGATTTCCCAGAGGCTACAGAAAGGGCGGAGGAAAGAGGAGGGAGAGTAGTGGCACACGTCTCAGAGAAGATGCTGGCCCGTGTTGTTGCATTGACAGTGGTGCCAGAGGCTGCTTCAAAATGTTTCAGTGAAGCTTCTTTCTAAATTTCCTATTTGGAGTAGCTTCTTTCCCTCTCTTGGCTTTTGAAAGAGATGAGCAGGTCACATGAGGTGCCTGGTGCTGGATGGCATTAATATCCTCCTGTACACTGGAACAGCATTCTTAGGGAGTCATTTTGGTGCCTTAACCTGGTAAACGTGGTAGGAGGGGTCTGATGTAGGCAAAGGCAAGCTGAGGTTTGTGCTGGGCCAACAGCAAAGCTGCTCTGGTGCACGCCTGTATCCTTCAGAGGAGCAGCAGGACCTCAGCACTCAGGGCATCTTGTCCCCTTGGCTCTCAGGAGATTGTGGTATCCCAGGGTTTTGGTGAGTGGCTTACCAAGAAGGGGAAGATGGTGGCTGTGATCATCCTCCTCTAGGAGCACAGAAAATATTTTTAAAAAGGAGCAGCCACCCCATACACTTTCCATCAGTGTTTCTACAATGCATTTACAGCATTGAGACCTTTGTCAAAGCTGTTAATGGTGAGGACTTGTTGCTGAAATTTCTTTAAACATCACAATGGTGAAAAAGAAACATTTTTTAGTTCTAAACATTACCTCTTCATTATCCTTTGTTTTAATAGCCATTACTTTTGATTTCATCAGTAATGGACCATGAACACTTTGTAGGCTTTACTACACTCTGTCTTTGCAGTTCTAATTTCTAACAAATTAGTATTGAATGCCCAAACTAACAAACATTTATTTTTGTCACATCTCACGGTGGTTTTCATTCACATAGGTTTTATTGCCATTCTCTGTTAGCTATTTTGTGCAAAAAAACCCTTTACATTATGTCTGACACAGTCCATATGAAAAAGGAAGTCTCTTAATCTTTAAAAGTAGCATTGCAGACAAAATTTATATCATCTACAAGATTTTTCTTCTTAATTATGGTGAACTATATTGTTTGGATCAACTTGTTTGTTTCTGTAGTAATCTTTTGAAAGTTCTGATATAAATTCTAACAGTGATGCCTGCAAAAAATCTTGACTGCAACTGCATGATTAGTGCTTCTGGTGGTGGCCAGTGTCATTATCTCATTACCTCCCTTTAGCAAATTATGTGTGTTGTCTCTCATCTTAGATAGTAAATTCTCTGGAGCGCTGATTGTTTCTTGTCCTATATATAGAGCCCTGCAAATGAAGTCTTGTTTATGACTACAGCTGTTGTACAGCATGGCAAGAGAAATTATAACCTCCCTCTGTAGATGTTTCCATGAGAATCAGCAGAGCTGGCAGCAGTAGGATCCAAGGCACTTAATTGTGTTTAATGTCTTATGGCAGAGTGTCCAGGATCTCACATCTGATGGAAAGCAGCAACTTTGTACCATGAATGTGCAGTATTATTCCATAAAAATGGAAGTTTTGTGTCATCAGGTACATAAATAGTTGCTTGTATTTTGTTAACCAATTAATCAGTGAAAGAATGGATGGCTCAAGAACAGAGAGTGGAGAGTATATTGCATATGGGGAGGAAAAAGCTGCATAGAAAGGAAAGCTGAAAGAGAGACTCATGTGGAGGTGAGGAAGGAGGAGAGATTAGGGGAATGATCAATATTGTTTCCAAGCTTTAGATGGGAGAAAAAAAAACAACCAGGAGAGAACCATAGGAGAGGATAAAAGATGCAGAAATGTAAGGAAGCAGAGGCAGTCTTTGAGATGGGAAGAATAAACAATGCAGATGTTTCTGGGTAAAGAGCAGGGAATGCTCAAGAAAGCAGCAACAAATTCATTACAAAAAAAAGCTGGAAAGAATGTCGGGAGAGAGGCCTAGCTTTATTTTCCAGGTAGAAAAGACTGTCGTGCAGTGGCCCTTCAGCTGATGGCTGTGTAGTGTTTATGCCTTTCATTTTGAAGCCCTGTAGGAGAGCCTGTCTGGTTTGGGGTTTTTTTTGGTGTACTTTTCCCTGCACTTTTCAGTAGAAGGAGATATAGAAGGCCAAGCAATGAATGGAATTATTTGCAGTCATGTAAGCACTGCAATGAACTGAAAATTCAGAAAAGTGAGGTGATTCTGCTATGAAGGAGGCATTTCTCAACAGTGTGAGTATTCAAAGGAGGTCAGTGTTGCCCTTCGGGATGTTTGGAAGGGGCTTGGAGCTGAGCCCGGCAGGGTGGCTGCTGGTGCCCCAGGGCTCTGTGTGTGAAGGGGGGCGGGGCAGAACGGGCGTGCTGCATCCCGCACAGCCCGGCCAGCTCTGCTTTCCCTGCCCTTGCAGCAGGGCTGTGCCTTTAACCAGCCTCGGAGACAACCAATGCGGCACAAATTTCAATCCCAACAGTTGTATTCCAGGCTGGGGTTTGGGGTGCAATCAGGAACTGGCAGCTGCTCCTGGGATATTTGAATAGGGAGGTTATATTCAGAATTTTCCTTCAGCACCAGTTATGGGCATAAATACTTGTATGCGTAAGGATTCGTACACCCCTCATTAGTTACACGTGTCTAATTCCTTTTTACATGGAGATATTTACAATGGTGGTTTTAGTTATTCTTAGGGTTGAACCTTCATAAAAAAATGTATGACAGGATTTAATAGTTGTACACTTGTTCCTGCTAAGCCCAGCTATTAAAAATACTTCTAATTTCCATTCAGTGAGTATACCCCATTTGTCTTCCTAGCTGTGGTTGTAGGAACAGGTTTGTTTTTTATATTAGCTGATGTTTCCAAATTGAGCTTCGTGTCACTGGCAGAAAATTTGAGAGCCAAATTTCTTCCTCATTCCAGAGCCCACATGTGGCAGAAGGTTTGTTTGCAGAGGGACAGCTAAATGGCCTTCTCATTCTAAAATGCTTCTGGAAATTCCCTTCTTGATTCATACACTTGTGAATTTAGATTTGTCATGTGTTACAAAACACACAAGTAATGTTTAATTCTCTTGAGCCTAATGAGAATATCTGACTCTTAGAGGTATTTATGCTGTTGGTTTTGAATGACAGGGAGCTGTACAAACGACAGATTGTCTCTTGTCTGCAAACAGAGGGTATGTCTGGACTTGGACTAGGCATGAGCTGGAATCTTGCATCCCTGTGTTCCAGAGTTGCAGGGAAATGGGGATTTGTGGTTTTGAGTCTGGGTCTGGGCACACCCCACACGGCTAGAAGGTGAATCACAGTCTAACTGCTGGTCACGGTGACCACGGACTTACAGTCATGTTCGTAGCCAAGACCTACATTCTGTGGCTTAGGACCAGCTGTTGTCTGAATGTGTGAGGCATACAGTGGGTTAACATCAGCAGCATAAATAGAATCTATTGTAGCGTTCAGTAGCTGGGGCAAAAGGTCACATTCACCTTGTTGGTAGTGGTAGGAAACTTCTGAGCATGGTGACTGGCCCTGCTGAATTTTGTCCTCTGGGGCAAGGGCGTAAGAGATCACAGGCTTGTAGTGAAAGGCTGAGGTGCTGCCTGGAGTTTGTGTCCCCTGCTGGGTGGGCTCTCCTGGCCCACCTTCAGCTGCCGTGGGTGGGAGCAGAGGAGGACAGGAAAGTTCTGTGTCCCTAGGCCTTTGCTGGAGGTTGTGGGTGAACCTCCTTGCACCTGTGGAAGACAAAACGCCTCTTGTAAGGAAACATTCGGCTTTGACCTGGGCATTTGCTGCCATTGGAGGTGTCCGTGATTACCGGAGTGCCGGCAGATGGCGCGCGAGAATACCGAGAGCAGAGGGACCGGCCGCGGCTGTCTGCCGGAATTCATCCCTACAGGAGGGGACGTGTCAAATCGACAACCCCCCAGTGCGGTGTGTGAGAGCTGAAGGGGCCAGCCGGCTGGCTGTGGCAAGACGTGGCTTTGCAGCGCTAGTGACAGGGGAAGAGAAGCACTGCAGGATACCAGAGGGTAATGCCCACGGCAGGAGGGAATAAATCCCTTGTTCCAGATGTGGCTGCGCTTCAAAAGTAGTGACCTGTCTGAAACAAATGCATATGGTAAATAAAACCCTTATAAAGCCTTGCAGAAGGCCACTTAATTGCAAATAAACGATTGCCTGAGTGGGTGTAATGGCGATGGCATGTCAGGATTGAATTTTCTTGCTTAGTCATTGTTTGCAACATATGTTCAACTATTTCTTTACTCTTCTAAATATTGGAGAGAATCAGATGGGGCGCCTAGATCTGAGAGCTTTCTGCTCATTTCTCTGTGCTCAGGTGAAGCACCAGAGGGATTAAAACGGGTCAGATAAGCATTCCTGAGGGAGCAGAGGACTCTGGGAACAGGGCTCTGGCCTATTAATTGTAGAGGGTGCAAAAAACTGCCTGGCCCTCTTCTGGTTTGGAAAAGGACAGTATTTATACTGGCTTTTATCTGATTTGCAGCTTTCTTCTTGTTCTTTCCCTCCCCCCACCCCCACGCAGTGTTTCTTTTAACTGTTTGAGGGGATGCAGTGTGTCTGTTGAGATGTCCTCTCCCTGATGTATCCTATGTGCCTTAAAATGTCGGTACGACTGGAAATAAAACCGTGACCCATAAATTAACACCAAAACTCTTGTGTAATTCCAGCTTGTCAAGATACAAAATTTCACTTTTAGGCAATTTATTCTCCAGGGCAGTGCTCCCTGCCTGCTTATTTCAGGACTTTATTGTGGAATTAAATGGAAGGAAGTGAGGCCATGACATGTATATGCTTTGTGCACCCATTTTTATTTGTTCTTGTATATTTTCTAGATGATGGGTGTGGAGGATGGTCAGAGCATATAATTATTATGTGTTAATTAGTGTCCTAAAGCTATATTTAATTAAACCTTTAATAGCAACAGACTACAAATATTCCTGGGAAATAAATTTCTCATTGTGAAGTAGGGCTGGTGTAGTGCAGCCTAACTAGAAACGCAGCCTGACAGCTTGCAGCATCCAACACTTATTTTTCTGTGGGGAAAGATAAGAACGCTGGTAACAAAGGGCAAAATGTCAGTGTCACAGTTTTAGCAGCTGAATCTATTTGGTCTGCCTCCTGCCAAACAGCCTATTAAACCTTTCAGCAGCATGCTGCCTGTGACACTGGGAGTCGGTCCCATTTATACTAACAGCTTTACTCTGGGAGAGGAGCATGAATACCCTTCATTAGTCCTACAGATAAAATCCTGCACAGCACATGGAACACAGGTTGCTTAAAACATGTTCTTCTCAATGTGGTGTAGCATGTAACATGTTAATTAGCTGTGTATACTTAATACATAGTGTAAATTGCCTATCACTGCTCTACAGAGGTTCCACTTTGGATTGAAAACACAAAATTGGTGCATATAATTTCCATTTATTCCACGGCTTCCATCAAACTAATTGACCCTCTACTACACCTTTTGTCTCTTTTCTTCTATCTGTACTCTTTTAAAAATGGTCCTTATGATTCTGAGCACAGTTCAGGATGGCACAAAGAAAATGTGCCCAGCTGAGCACAAGTTCATCACTCAGGCTCATCAAACCCCTCTGGAGTGGTGCTGCCCTTTAGTGCAATGAGTGTTATCCCTCTGTAAGGTTTGCTTCCTGCTTAGCAGTTGTTCAGAAGGGTCATGTGCCATTTGCTTATGCACCATGGTTTGTCTCACAGAAAATGCTGGGTGGTTTGGTTTTTTTTCACAGATGTTAGTCAAGAAACCAACTCTAGTGTGGTTTCTCAAAGTACAAATATTATTAGAGGCTTAAGAGTTACGGGATTGCTCAGGAATGGATCTCAAAGACTTTCATCCTCCCCAGCTGGGACTCTTGAGTTCCTATGAAATTGCAGAGTGCAAGATACTGTAGGAATCTGCCTGGAAAGCTTAAGCAGAGAGAGAACTCTTACTCATGGTAGGATGCCATGCTGTGCTATTAAAAAAAAAAGCATACAAAAAGAAGCCACAGGTAGATGTGTGGCCTGTGAATATTCAGTAGGAATTAAAAGAAAAGCTGAAGCAGTAAAGCATCTCAGATACCATGCAAAGTGTTACCAACTCACTGTGTGTACTTGGAAGAAAAACCTTGCAACTACAAAACCACTCAGTTTGAGCAGCAGCTGCTTTTGGAGTAACTAGAGGAGGCTTTCTGCTGCAGAGAGTTTCATCATGTTATTCCATAAACCAAGTCAACCCTTGGCTTCAGCAAGGCAGATCTATGTTCTAGATTAGCAGAGCACTGAAATAAACCCCAAACACAGAAACAAGGCATGCATGAGTGAGTAGAGATGGAGCTTTGCCCCGATTTGCCCCAATTTGCCTATGTAAATTTAGTTCACTCCCCTTGTGTACCTGGCTTCTGGCACAGCCTTTAATTGTGTACAGTCTGTGGGAAAGGGCTCAGCAAAACCACGTTGTGGTTCCTCCTGTCCACACTTGTCCATGCTCTGCAAGTGTTTACACTCCCACAGGGTGACTGCATGTACTCCTCTTCAGCTTCCTCCCCAAACTGCTTAATAGTGAAACAGCTGATTTCCTGCAAAGACCCACTGGCCACTAAGTTTACTTACAACTTTGCCATTGGCCAGGGTTGCAATTGCTGCAAATCCCCGTGTTTTAAGCATTGTGAAAGTGGTAAAGGTGTGTTTCATGGTGTAGTTTCTCAAACACCATTGATATTCTTGTGCAGTGTTTGCAGAGTGTTTGCTGTGCTTTCTTTTCACACCCATCTTTTGATATCGTTCTGGTTAAATGAAGTTTTCTCTTGACAGGCTTTCAAATCACCAGATGCTAAAGAGGCAGGCTGAGTGGTCTGAGCTGATAGATGATTTTGCCCCCAAGGCTGCAGTCTGGGGAAAGATACAATAAATTCCTGGCCCCTCTGTGCTGTTGTACAGAACAACACGTCGTCCTCTGCCATGCTTGCTAGGGAAGCAGTTTGTGAGTGTGATCTGCTCCTCTCACTAAGATGGATGCATCCACTTCTGCAGGGCTTTTGTACATGGCTCTCTGTTAGTTTGATATTACTTCCAGGCTTTAGTTTTGTGTAGGATGAACTGATTTTGAGACTTCCAGGGGGAATAAAAAACATCAGAAGAGAGAAATTGAGTGTTTCTTCAACTAGCATACTCTAAGGAAAGAAGATCTGCAGATTCCTTGGGGTTTCTTTATAGCATGCTGCAGTTAACAGCTAACAGTGCACTTATAGCATGCTCCTGCTGGAGCTTGCTTCACTCTGCCTTTTGCTCCATGATGGGCACTGCAATACAGTCTCAAAGTACACACAGGATTGCCACACAGGCTGTTTGTGTATCCCACATGCATTGATCTGGGGGTTCAGTTTCACAGTCATCCATTCTGGATTTTCTTGTCACTCTGAAGACTTTTTCATTTAGGTTTGCTGGGAAGAAATTTCACAGCTCTGACTTCAAGGCTCGCAGAAAGCCTCCTTGCTGAGGCTCTGATGTTTCCTCTTAAGTAATTGAGGTTATTGTAACACATTACTTGAGGGGCATACAAAAGAACAGGCTTCATCTGATATTCCAAAATAAATGCTGACACAGTTTTCAGTTAAAAAAAGTTTGCCAGAATATTTTAGAAACTAACAATTATATGCTAATATTTCTAGACTAACAGGAATAGAAATCAGAATTAATGAGTTCTCTGCAGGTACATCTGTCAGATAGTTAATGATAGGAGGCATATTTCATGCTCACAGCACTCTGCTAACATTATGCAACCCCTGTAATAGCTCTCTGCAGTAAATACCCATCTTGATTTGCTGCTGGAGAAGATGAAACTTAGTTTCCAGGCATGAGACCCTGAGGCACCCAGTGTGTCTCCCCCTGAAGCCAGTGGATATCAAAGTCACTTGGACTCTGTGAAAAGCTGTGCCCCAGTGGACTTGATGGTGCTGTGACCAACAGTGTCCTTGTCTCAAACAGATTTACAACTCAGCTCCTCTGGCTGCTGTTGCTCTGCATTGCCTGGCTGGGTGCATCAGTCTGCAGTCGCTGAAGCCTCAAATACAGGGAGGAGGCAATTTCCAAACATACCTGTTGAGCTGCTCGTGTCTCCTGGGAGAAAGGTAGAGATAAATGCTAAATAAATAGATTTGCTTAGAGAACAAAGTTTAACCTGGAACTATGCTGTCAGGTTTTCTGTGGATGCTAATTAAGTGATGTGATTTGTCTCTGTTGCCATTCTCCCCTGTGTAAAATTAGGGTAATAATTGAACCTATCATAGAAGACACT
>NW_008614260.1:28205-30355 GCF_000691845.1 Merops nubicus | reverse complement strand
CCCTAGCTCTGAGACAGTGTTGATCCAGTAGAAATATGTCTTAATCTGTCTTATGATAAATTAATTGTACCTGTTAAAGTGCCAAGCACTGCTGCCCTTGACATTGTACATATACTGACAGAGGCATCTCTTCTTTTGGCAAACTGTATATATTCAAAATGAACAGGTAGGTGCTGGGCTCTTCACTTCCAGCCTTCCCCTAACTCACAATATGCCCATAAAGAAATTGTGTCCATGATTCATTTAACCCCTTTTCCCTTCCTCTCCAGTGCATCAGCATGACTGGCATTTTGTGCCTTTGCTTTAAAACAGGTTTCTTCTTGCATTCAGTCAAGAGGATGTCTTTTTTGAAAATAGATCATCCAGGCTACTGTCTAGGAGCTCCTTGAGCATGTACTGGTAACAAAATTATTCATCAGTACTCATTATTGGTTCCTCCACCAGGGTTTTTGAAGAATAACTAAGTTTCTTTTTCTTTTTAAGCTTATAGAAATAGGAGTTGTTGATAAGAACTGTTGGTGTCTCACCACAGTTAGTGTCCCTGAACTAAAAATAAAATCCAACAGTGTACTTGTGTCACTGAAGACTGTTTAAAAAGAGAGAGTAAATCAAGGGTGATGTAATCCCAGCGCTACAGTCCTGATGACTGTAGGCTTTTCTCCCTCAGGACATGTCTGCTCTGGAGATTGCAGTGTAGCTGAGAGGTATCCAGCCTGACCCTGAACTAGACTGTCCAGAATTAGGGAAAATTACCCCATGGCAGCCTCTTTTCTGGATTGCTGTAGCTGGAGAGCTTCCAGATCTCAGTTAAACAAGCTGGGCTCGTTTAAAACTTGTTCTGGTTTCTATGCACTGCACCTCAGGCTTCAGTAAGGTTCTGTCTAGTTCTGGTTCTCCCTCTTTAATCTGAGGAAAATGTTACACGTGCTATAAGAAAAGCTTCATCAGCTGTGGATAAAAAATGTTAAGTGGGGCCAGTAGCTTTTACAGAATGATCTTCATTTTCTGAGGGCTTCACTAGCATCCCCAGCTGGGCAGGAAAGCATGCTGCAGTGAAAGGGATCATGCCCTTCTGCTTAGAAACAGATATTGGAACTGCATCAGAACAGCAATAACTCTCCTTTGGTACTACTAAACTCAACTCCTGATAATAATGAATGAGAAAAAAAAAATGTAGTTCTTTAGATCTAACCTGTGGAGTTTAATTAGGTATCCAGTTTTAAATCTGGTTGTGTTTGCATGTGGCTTTAGCACTGCCTCTTAATTCAAAGAGCATATGTGACCATGTTGTTCTTTCACAGACCAATCTGTAAATGGCCTTTAAAATTGATATGACTCTCAGAAATACTCATTAATTTTCTTTGTGACCTTTCTTATTTTATTCCTGAAAATTTTTGTCTTAATAATCTACAAAATGTGGGTAAGCTTCACTTAAAAAGGGAAAACCAAGCAAACTTGAAATAAGTAAATCTCACAGCTTTTGAGGTTGAGAATAATTTGCATATGGAAACAATAAGTAATTATAAAGATGTGCTTTTGGTGACCTTTGGTCACTGTGCTTGTGTGCCACACTGCAGAGTGGTGAGCAGATCCTCCAGACAAAATGTGTAACACCCTATGTCTTTGCTTAGGGCTTGTGGTTTTTAGGATGAAAACAAGCATTCAGAATAAAGATGGGGAAACCAACTCCTTCTTCCCCAGGCCTTCACCTGCCCAGGCCATCTGAAGCCTTGTGTCTGCTAGTTACTCTTTGTCTCTCCCAGATCTGCACCTAAGGGTGGTTAAGGGCTTCACTGCCTCTCCTGTTTCCTCTCTCTGCAAAAGGAATGTTCTGCCTTGCATAGAATTCCAGTTTGCAGGTACCTTGTCATAGAGGAGGTGAACTGACCTGTCCCAGCGTTCAGCAGCTAGAGGAGGTGAACTGACCTGTCCCAGCGGTCGGTGTCCTGCCCTGTTCCTGAGCCTGGTTTGTGCCCCAATACTGCCTCCTGTGTGTTGGCCATCGCCTAAACACAGTCTTCATGAAGTCAGATGAGGGCTGTGTGAATAATGAAAAGTCAAGATCTGGAGCTGTGAAATCCCAGGACAAGGACTATGTTTTCCTACTGTGCAGCTTGTGTGTCATTCTGAGACATGCTTAAACAGGTTCA
>NW_008614260.1:549-28178 GCF_000691845.1 Merops nubicus | reverse complement strand
CAGCAGCTATGCATTTTCAATTGTTCTAAAGGCATCTTATTTTCATGTAAAACCAGGGTCTGAAATAAATCCAGGTTGACAAGTATCAGCTGGGTTAGTTTTAGCTAGAATTCAAACTTTGCATTTGAAGCTGTGTATTTTTTAGGAACATCATGGACAGTTTGTCTGAGCTGGTTCCTCCAGTTTTGATTCCAGTTGTTTTGCATCCCCAGCTCTTGACTGGAAGGAATTAGTTCCTTCCAAAATGACAAGGTATTTTGGACAAACAGCTTGGGAATGTCTGGACCTGGTCATCTTTATTGAGCTACTCTGGCTTTTATGTTTGGCACATGTCTCAGACAAGCTCCAGCTATAACCAAACTTCCATCCACCTATTTTATGTTATTTTTCTAGTACTTGATTGTGGGAAACACGTGTGCCTCTCCATATTGCCAGATTTATAAGAAGCTGTCTGTAAGAGCCAGGCACACGAGCACACACCACCCAAGCTAAAAACACATCCCTGGCTGAAATTCAGCTGTCTTCTGTGAGTTCACCAGTCTCCCCCTGTCAGTTACCTGGGTTGTGTATTTTATAATAGGGCAGCTCATGCGTTAAAGATCCTTATTGATCAGCCATGATTTGAAGAAGTACTGTTCAGACTTGGCCAAGAGCTGAGGGTAAGTCAAATCAAGGACAGGGCTGGCAAGTATTCAGGCTCAGGCACCACGGTGCTGAAATCTGCATTTATCCTCATCTGTTCAGATGAGATTTCTGCAGTGCAGCCAGTGGCTAAGCCTGACCTTAGATCCAGAGAATCCTTGGCTGTTGGTCTGTTTCCAAAGGCTTTAATCCCTTTTTGTCTTCAGTTTCTTTTGTTCCTCCTTATGCCTCCACAGAATTTAATTATATTTCTGCTGCTGTGTTATTTTTCCCAAAGCAGTCCTTCACATCACTTATGGATTATTGGTATTTTTGCACTTTCTTTTTGAACTATTAATTTCACTTAATCCTGCTTCTGCAGCACCCTGTTTCAGCTGACACGCAAGCGTACTTTGAATTGCATCAGTGCTCCTCTGTCAGGCCAGAGGCAGTATCCCAGTGTGATACAGGGCACTCCTCCAGAACCGCTGAGCTGAGCACACAGCTGCCACTTTTCTCCCTGTCTCCTTGTGCTTAGAAACTGGAAACTGAGCACTGAAATATTCCTAGCACCATCATACCACCAGCCAACGGTTTAGTGAATGGGATGCATTAGTAAGTGTCACAAATACTACAACTGGAACAAAAAGGGGAAAATACGAACCAAGCTGTGCTGCCCAAAGTACCTATCCATGACCTTTGTAGGGAACTGGACAATGCTTTATTTTATTTTAGTAGTTTGGATGGTGAATCATCTGTCGCTGTGCAGGAGAGACATCTTCTGTTCTGCCCCTTCCCCTCCCAGGGCCCCCGTGTCAGGCTGTGTGAGAAACCAGCAGCCTCCTGGGGCGGGTGGCACTGGGGAGCAGGACAGGGAGGTTCCTGACCTCATTTTCCCTTTGTAGGGAACTGGACAATGCTTTATTTTATTTTAGTAGTTTGGATGGTGAATCATCTGTCGCTGTGCAGGAGAGACATCTTCTGTTCTGCCCCTTCCCCTCCCAGGGCCCCCGTGTCAGGCTGTGTGAGAAACCAGCAGCCTCCTGGGGCGGGTGGCACTGGGGAGCAGGACAGGGAGGTTCCTGACCTCATTTTCTGGGCCTGCCTTTTTAGCAGTTACAGCTGGAAATCCTTGTGAGTCCCTGGAGCTCACCCTCTGCCAGGGGCAGCGCGTGCACTGGGATCTCTAGATCAGTAGCTTCACCTTCAAGACGCTCTACAAAGTACATCTGAGTTAGAATTTTTCTGGGGTTTATATGTAAATTTATTTGCAGGACATCAGGGTGCACTCCTTACCAGGTACGTGCTCTTCAGGATTAAAGCAAACACACACAAATCCAAATCCTCTTAAGTTTTCTTTTTTAATATAGCCACGATAGTGTACTTTTCTCCTTGACATTTCTTGGAAACAGATAAATCATTTCTTGCTGAAAAACTCTTAAAATTTTTCAGTCAATGGCATGGAAGATTTTGATGAAAGGTTTATAAGAAGCTGAAGTGAAGAAGCTTTTTTAATAGGGAGTGGTAGGCAGCTGGACAGTATGGAACTCTGTGAGCCCAGGGTCATACACACGTATGAAGACACAAACTTAATATTAGCTCATCCAAGTGAACAGAACATGATTTTTATTCTGTTAAAGGAACATAAAATCTTTTAAAATGGTTTAATTGTTATTTTTGGAGTGCAGAGTTTGTATCTGCTTAGCACTGTGGCTGGAAGCATTTCTGTCTGTAGCAGGCAACTGATGGGCCCTATGCTGAAATTCCATATCACATGCCCAGTAAGTTTCTGTGTTACAAAGGTTGTGTAAATTGAATTACACTGACACCTCCTATGGATTTGGGGCTGATTTGCATGACAAATGGTCTGACAGAGTGCATACTGTACACTCACCAATTAGGCTGTCTTTTCAATCCTCTTGGTCCTTAGTAAAAAGAAGGAAGGCTTTTCCTTTGGTGGTGGTGTTACAAAGAGAAGCTGCTAATGAAGGAATGATGAATGGTCTGATTGTGTTGCTGTTTGTATAGTTTCACCTTCATTTGCATCAGTACCAGGCACCAATCCCAAGATTGATTTTTCAGTTCTCAGTGCTCCTCTTCTTTGGCCTCTGCCTGCACCAGAACCAACCAAACAAGCACATCTATCTTTGCCTCCTAGAAAACAGAATGGGAACATTCCCCTCTTGCATCACTGGGGCCTCCACGTGGTGGAATGTGTGCTGCTCCCCGAGCACAGCTCTCCTCTGAGGCAGGGGGCCTGGGGGACACACGGTGTGGGCTGGGAGCTGTCACTGCCCTCGCCCTCGGAACGCCTCCTGCGAGGGCTCTCAGCGTGCATCCACTTCCCCTCCAAGGAGCAGAGCTCTCATTTAGCATCCTGTTCCAGCAGTTCCCACACTGTGTTTGGCCCTGTAAAAATAACTCCCCCCACCCCCCGAAACAGAGCAAGCACACAGAGTGGAAATGGCTTACACAGCAAACCCCAAAGGATTCACAGCAGAAGTCTGGGAGTCCGTTCTGCAGAGCAAACAGTGGCGCCATCCCTCTGCCCCTGCAGCAGCAGAGGAGGGGACACAGCCCACTCTGGACAAGGGACTCTTCAGTTCTGCAGTTCTGTGCTTCTTCCTGCTCTGCCTGTCATTTTGACAATATCAGCTGCCAAAAAATAATGATTTTCTTTAAAGAAAAGAAAAAGGAAAAAGGAAAAAGGAAAATGAAAGAATGTGGCCCTTTGTTTTCTGTATCTGTTCTGGGAACAAGCTGCATTTGATTGAATGCCAGGGAGAGGATAATGCAATCTCCCATTCGGCTTGTTTGCATCTTTCTCCAGGATGACAGTTTAAGTCTGCTGGCTACAGATGGCCTTTGACAACCCACAACACTTGCTGTTATGCCAGTGTATGACTTCATCTGTGTGACACTGCATGTGACTGCAGCTTTCTTCCTCTTTTGCTTGCAGAAACTGTTCTCCATTTCACTAGCACCAGAATAACAGAGGTTTCCCTTGCATCAAAGAACCAGAAGCCTAAAACTGCACTGCTGCTTATGCTAGAAGACACTGGGAGCTGGAACAAACAATACTGTTCAAAGCTGTTTGGGGGTTTAACCAAGTCTGAAATTAACTTGGCCAGATTTGGTAAAGCATCTTTACAGCTTCACAACTTTTTTGAACTAAGTTTCCGATTCTGGTAAGGTGCACCTGGACGTTTAAGAGCTTCTGTAATACCTGTGTGCCAGAGTTCTTCCCGAGTAGCACAGTGGCAAACTTTGCAGAGCTCTCTGCTGCTGCAAAGCCTGGGGACCTGTGCTGGAATTTGTATGAGCAGGTTTTGTCTCCTCTGAGTCTTGGCAGCCCAGGGAATGCTATGATTTGAATGAATGAAGTCATCCATCATCTAGCCGTGACTAGAGTAGGTTGAACTCACTCCTGTTCTGCCTTCTGCTTTAGAAGCAGAAAAAAAAAGTAAGGCCTGTATTCTAGACTTTTCTTTTTACCACCTTTGAACAGGACTCACAGTTTGCTCTGTGGTTGGTGGCTATTATGTTTTTCCTGATTTTTATTATAACTATTTGATCTAAACATGGTCCTAGGGCCTATTCTGACACAGCTAACTTAACATTTGCTTTTGAAAAAAGAAGAGGGGAAAAAAACCCCACTTTTTTCTTTACCTCAGCTCCTAGGCAGCGGGTACACCTGCTAACAAAGTAGTCCCTCGTAGGCCTGGACTGGGGATGAAGTGTGGCCAATATTGGGCCTTGTAACAGAAGACAATAGCCAGAAAGTTAAGTGGTGTACAGGAACAAACCTCCAGCCCTTACAGAACATAGCAGTGGTGTTACCTGTCAGCACCTGAACTGCATCTGTGCTCTGCAGTACTTTGAATGTCAGGCACATGGCTTCTTGGTCCTGGACACATCTAGTGTAAAGGGGACCACGAGTCTTCCCTCTTCTCAGAAAATCTCCCTCCGTTGTGTCTTGGAAGAGGGGATCTAGCAGGTGGAGGCAGAAGGAAATGGTGCAGGGGTAAATCAGTGTGCCCAGCTGGAGCAAGGCTTGATGGATAGAGAGAAAAATGCTAGGAATCAGAGTTTTCATTCTTTTTATTTCCAGTGGAACTGCAGGAGGCCTTCTCTGAACTGTATGGTACAAGCATTTAAGAGTCTTCGTATTAGTCGTTCAGTTTTAGCAAAATTATGGGTTTTTCAATATCCAGGGAGCAATGGAGAGTATATATAATAATCTCTATTTGTTCAAAGATCATGTTTCACAGATGATTCTGTGCTCACCTTGGAGTCACACTCCTGTGAAAATGCGACTGTCGTGAGTCTGTGAACCATGCTAAAGAACAGGAAAATGAATGTGCTTATAGGAAACTTTATTTTCTTTGAGTAATAATGTCCTTGGGTCTGGCCCACTGTCAAAAGCAGTGGACAGCCTAGAAGAGGAATAAAAATTAACATCCTGAGATTTGTATTAGCAAGGAGAACCCTGCTTCTGGAGAACAGGAGGAAATTCCATAACATTTTCAGAAAACAGTTTATTAAAATACAATTAAACTATCCCAGATAAGTAAATCACCTCAATCAGAGGGGAGTTTTGGAAACAAAACATTCTGAGAAGTTGATTCTGGCTCCACACTGTAAATGGGCTGAATTAGCCCTTGTCTGATGAATGAGTCACAGAACAGGTCTGCTACTCTCTTTACAAGATAACTTCTTCAAGATAACTTATAAGATAACTTATTATCTTATAAGATATTACAAGATAACTTATTATTAGCAAAATGTTACATTCCCCACATCCTGCTGAGGAAGAGCAGGACAGATGCCACAGATTTAAAACTTTGACACTTATCCCATCTGGTCATACGGTAATTTAAGCGATGACAAAATAGAGGAATGACCCTGACAAAAAGCATCTCCATCCCAGTGTCTTTAGTCACGTGGTGGACGTGTTAGCTGAGCGCTCAGGGTGGCACTGGGTGGTTGGGAGTGCTGACTTATGGCTGCTGCAGGGTTCTGAAACCCACCCCCTCCTCTGTCAGGCAGTCTTTGATACCTTCGAGCTGGCAGGCGTGTGGCCAGCTAAATGTCATCTCTGTTGTGATGCTCAAACCACCCTCTTCACAGCCATAGCTAACAAAATGTTAGTATTATTTCTGTAGAGTCTCCTCATGCAACTCCTCTGCCAAAAGATCTTGGATCAAAAAAATGGATTGCTTCTTGTGCCCTTGATCCTTGTGACTGTGGCTGAACCTGTCTGCTCTCTTGTTTTCGACTTAGGAACATGTGAGTTTTCCTCTTGTTCAGGCTGATCTATCTCTATCTGATGACTGTGAAGTTGAGCCCTTGGAAAGGACAGAAAAGAATAGCAGCTGCCTGGCTGTGAGAAATCACTTTGGCTGGCAGTTTGTGAAAGAACACAGTCTGTTGACTGGCAGTGATATAAATATTCAGGGCAGGATTGACAGTAAGCAGGACATAAGCCTGCTGGGAATAGTGAAATTGAGACATGGCTTCTTTCCTTCTTTTGTCCTCCTTTTGGGAAGGCATGGAGTGTCCAGCAACAAGGTTCTTTCCTTCCCCAGGATGAGTCCTAAGAGGAGAAATGGAACTGAGCGGCAAGGAGGTGTTGGTATTTTTTTCCACTTGGTTTCAACTTCTGCAAACAAAGATAGAGCTGGTAAGTGAATCTGGTTTAGGTAGCTTACTGGACCCTCCCAAAAGCCCTGAGTCTCAAGGCAGCTCTTGCTTCTCTGGGGCTGAAGAGGAGCTGTGCAAATGACAGAGAGCACTTTGGTGTTGGCTACGGTAGGCCATTTGGTTTTGTAGTTCACCTCATTGTCTGTCAGTTTGAGGCTTGATGCAAAGAGAATGAATTTCAGTGACAGTGAAGAAGAAGCTCTCAGGGACAGTTAGGGGGCTGCATTTAAAAGCTAATTAATATGGTGGCATCAGGACTGAAGAATGTTATTAGCAGTTGGATGTAGCCAAAAAGACTGACGGTTCTACTCCAAGACGTAAGCGCTAAGAAAAAAAGCTTTAAATGGCTTTCCAGTATGTGTATTCCCAGAGTGTTAAAAGTGATCCTTGGAGCCCTTCTTAACTTACCCACTCTGGGGTCATATGAAACCAGTGTGATCGTTCAGAAACCCCCAGTATCCAGGTGGGATGGGTATTAGAGCTAAGCTAAGAAGCCTCAGTTCTGCTTATCAACAGACCTAATGCTGCATCAAGTGAGAGATTTTCCCAATAGCATAGACTATGATCTACATCTGTTTATTTGCATTTTCTAGTTACATGTGGAGCAGAGCCATTTCATCTCTGCACTTACATTTCTGACCTTTATTTCCCCTTTTTTGGGGGGGCATTTTTGTGTACGCAGCAAGAGTGCACCTGAGACCAGCTTTAGAAATCATTGGGTAATCTGCAGGCAAAAAGCGTAGTAGGGGAAATGAATGGAAGGAAAACCACCAGATTGTGAAAGCAAACCAAGACTGACTTTTTTTGCTTTGTTCTTATTGACACATGCTGTTTCTACTTCACATTCTTACATTGCTGAGAAACTCTGTCATCTGCAAACAAACAGAGCTCAGGCAGTGTAGAGCTGAGCGCACGCAGAATGTGAAGAGGGGGATGTCTGCAGTCAGCCTGCAGCAGCTTGCCACACTACGTCCATGTGCACAATAAGTTACTTGCTTTTTGGCACCAGGTTTACTGCCCTGAGAGGCAACCTGTCTGCAGTTAATCTATTTTATGTCAGGAAGCTTTTGTGAAGACTCAACTCCCCTATTCTTCAGCAGTAAATAAAAAGCTAGCACTAAGTTATGAACTGTGTTCCAAAGCATCACTCGCTATCCTGCCAGATTAGAGCATGTGGGATTACTGCTAAATTGTAGAGTCTTTTAACCAGGAACACCTGGCTCCATTGCTGAGCATTTCTCCAGACCCTTGACAAGAAAGTAGTTTCAGTACTAGATTTAGTACATTCTTTCAGAATATCTCTAGTTCAAATTTTACTGAGAATAGAATTTGATCCAGTAGTATCTTTAACATTTTGTTTTCTGCCCATCATTCTGTGCTCTGTCATCCCTTTATTAACTCTCAGGATGAAAAAAAGAGGCTTAGCTGTGGATTCCTTTCTGAGCTGCTCACCAGCATTTACCCAGTAAGGGCCATGTCTGTCCTTGGATTTTTAGAATTGTAGCCCTAACTGCTAAGACTGCAGGACTATTTCTGAAATAAAAATTTGCTCCCAGTGGTGAAACAGCAGAAGATTTTCTCAGCCAAAAGCTGCTTAGTCAGAGAAGCTGAGGGTAATGGCCTGGCTCTGCTGCCATCGCTGCAATGGCACAGTGCAAGACTGGAACCAAGAGGGCACAGCTGGCTCAGGGTCCCCGAAGGAAGATCTTCACGGCAAGGAAGCACAGTCCAGGTGGCTGGTGGTAGGCAGCTGGCAGCACACAGGCTGCTGCGAGGGGTCTCCTCACGTTCAGCCTCTCCATTATATCTGCAGGGGTCTGCTCTCTGTGATAGGGCACTCAGAGCTGGGCTTAATGGGCTCTGACTAATGACTAAAAAGGAAAAAAGATGAGGAATTAGCTCCTTTGTGATTTTCCTTTCTTTCTTTCACCCATCCTTGACAGGCTGTAAATGGATTTTCTGTAGCTGCTACATTTCACTGGGAAAACCAGCACGGTGCCTTTTGAGGTGATTAGTCATTATCTATAGGTTTGTGCCCAGCTCTTGCAGTGCGACCCCGTGAGACCTTTCGGTTCCCAAGTGAGAATTCCTGCAGGGGTGTGTGTGGGAAAAAACTGCCCCAGTGCTGTTTATCCCCAAGGCAGTAACGACGCTGGCCTCGTGGCTTGTGACCTGCCCGGCTTTGGACACGGAGGTTCTGTCTTGGACACCGGTTTTTCTGCCGCCACCATGACTACCTGGCTCCTCTTCAGGCTGCTGCACGTATGCGTGCTCAAGCACCCTGTGCTGTGTGAGGAGAGAAAAGACTGAGAGCCCTCGTTTCCTGCACTGCTTCAGCCCACCCTTTGCATTTTCAGAAGGCTTCAGATTTCCAGATATTCAAGGTCTAGAATATGTACAATAAACAGCTTTTTTGTTGGTGTGGTTAAGAAATGACAAATTTTAGTTTATCCTTCAGGCTTAGCAAGCAGTTCCAACTTCAAGGAGCACTGTGGAGTAGGTTCCCTAACGTCCTATGTTTGCTTTCTGTTTGCAGCATTTGTTTTGCAATTCTATTTGCAGAATTTTGTTTGGCATACACGATGTCAGTGTTTGTGCAGTGTGTGGGGTCAATATTTCACTTCTTAAGTCTTGAAAAAAGAATAAGGGAGGTTCATGAACTGACAATACTGCTGTGTATAAAAGGGAAAAAAAAAAAAGCATTATAATTCAATTAGAAAAAATGCTGTCAGTATTGATGAGACATCCTTACTGCTAGGAGGCTGAAGGCCTTCTCTAAGGCAGGAAAGGAAAACCTGTTAACTCAGGCAAGCTTTTCTCAAAGCTGAAGAGCCTGAGAAGATTTGGGCTTTTTGCAAAGTATATGGAGTCCCCAAACAGGTAGAGCCATCGACTTCTTCCCAAAGCCCAGTATGGTAACGCCACTACAGTGTGGTGAAAGAGAAAATGCAGAGATTATTTAGCTTGAGATTCCTACCAGGGTGCCTGTGGGGGGAAATCACTGTTTAGAAAAATGGGCTTTGACAGGTGAAAACCTGTGAAGGACTACAGGGGATGGAAGAGAGAAACCTGCTTTCACAGAAGGGTAGATTTATAGACAGTTAAACTACAGATTTTGGCTTAGTACATCTGCAATATTTGAGAGGACTTTACATGGCATGTTTCTTAGAGCTGAGAGAGATCCTGGGGTGTGTGAATTTTTTTTAACAAAAAAAATTACATTTGTTAATAGGCTGTGATAGGTTTATTACCAGTTTGAAGCTCAGTCCTAAGAACTGTGTTTTGTATTGCAAGGAGTTGATTAAGTCTGAGCACACTGCAAGTGAAAGAGTTTCCCCTGGCCAAAACGTGAAGAGGCACACCACTATCAGCTCCTCAGCCTCTCACAGAAGTGTGAAAATTAAAAAGGGGCTGTTGCAGAAAGCTTCTCTGTGGTTTGCCAGTGTTGCAAAGGCACTACGTAGGTTGGTTGGGGAAAAAGAAGTCATTTCAGCCCTCTCCAGAGCATGACTGGCTTTCCAGAGCTGACAAAGCTTCTTTGGCCTGCTTCTCCCTTGGCCTGTGCTTATATATCCTCTCTTGAAAGGATTCAGATGCTAGCACTTGTGGTTTGAAGAGTTCATTGGTCTAAGAACATAAATGTCAGCAGCCCACGCAGAGCGGGTGTCCTGCAAAAGTTTATGTGGTAAGGAATGATCTTACCTAATCATGAAGAGACAAGTATTTATAGACTGCACAATGGCTGAAGTGGCCTGTAAGAGAACCAAGCTGTATCTGTATGCACAGAGCACTATGACTTTTCATTAGCAGCTCTTTTGGCACTGAATAAGAAATCTACAGTCTTAAAATAAACAGTAAATTGACTTGGTTTAACTAGGTGACATATGGAGATAAATTTTATGTTTACAGAGGAAGGTAAGGAGTAGGTAGGAAATGAATTCTGCTGTGTTCTACTCTAGAAGTAAGCCAGAAGGAGCAGTTAAGTGTCATGGTTGAGAACAGTGCCTTGTGTGTGTCTGTAAGATGGGAAAGTCTAGGTATGAAGATTTAATGTCTGTTGGATTCCGTGGAAAGATTCTCTAAGGAGTTGGAGTAGTCTGGAGGCTACAAGATCTGGTGTCACCTCAAACCTCTGACAAGCATAGAAAGATGGAAATAGCTATAGACAAAAAGAGGAAGCTGATGTGGACCAAAGGGAATGGAGGCAGAGAGTGCTGGAGTGAGGTCATAAAGTTGATTTTAGCAAGTTTTCATTTTGAGGATTTGAATGTATAATTTAAACAAGAATTTGACTCCTTCTGTGTCAAGAAAAGGGACAAAAAGAAGGCACAAGTATTTAGTAAGTCATGTCTAGAGATCAGCTATTGTTCCTTCCCCAAAGGAACTTATTTGGATGCTTTGTTTTGTTGTGGGAAGTTGCCCAGCACAGTCTGAGCTCAGCAGTGCTGCAGCAGGGGAGGTTTGGGCTGGCACAGGAGGTGGCCTCCTCGGCAAATGCTGTGACTCAGAAGTGACAGCAGCAGAAATGACTCAGTGGGGGTCAGGGTCACTCAGCATCACTGTGACTAGGCTGGATCAGTTCCCTGACACCATTTCCAGAGATGTGCTGGAGAAGGCTCTGCTGGGGCTGGGATGGTAAGGTAACTGTGGACTGAAAGATGACAGCACGTTCCAGTTTGGGTGTATTTCTTCCTAAACCTGTTTGGTGACGTCTACCCAACAACAGCAGAGAAATGAAGATGCTCTCCCAGGCTCACTCTTCTGGACTTTGCTCTGTTTGCATTTACAGTCAGTAATTCTGCTTCTGCACAAGAAACATGCACAATAACACAGGCAAGCATAAAAATGCAGAAAAATCCTGAAGGCAGTTGCATTCAGTTGGCCTAAATTACACGAGTTAATTAACATAATTGAGGTTTGCTGGTTTATTGTAGCTGACGATCTGGCCAAAATAAGTACAGTGTGTAGCATAATTGTACCTTCAATTAACAGAAAATTAGAAACACTTGTAATTGCCAGTATATCTGGCAAATAACTGAGATGGACTCTCAATCACTCATGTCTGTTTGAACTCCACCTGTAAGAAGCAGTGGCAGACTTTCTGAACTGACATGTCACATGCCTGTGGGAGCCTTTGTTCAGCCTGAAAGGAGCCGTCTGAGCGGGGTGGATAACCCGGGGTTTGTCAAGTGCTCCTAGCACCCTGCTAATTGGTTATAATGGAAGTAAATTGCTGCGGTTGAAAATTGCTTAATGGGCAACTTAAGATAGGTTTCATTTGTTTGGTAGGCTACTGAGATGTTTGCAAGAGAGCTGTGGTCCAAAACTTTGACAAAAGCTTGTCAGAATCCTTACTGCCCTAGCTTGATGCTGTGTAATAAGGACTAAGAAATTAAGCAGTTGGCACCTCTGACCTGTCATATCTCAACATGGATGTTCAGTGTAATGCCACCATGCTTGGAAAGAAACCCCAATGAACCAACCCCCAGCCCCCTGTCTTTCAGTCAGGCTTTAATTCCATTTTGGAACAAGGAAAGGACAAAAATTATCTGTGTCCACTATTGGCAGATGGAGAGAAAGGAAAGAATGATTGATACAGTGCAGAAATTAGAAAGAATAATTTTAGTCATGTGACTGACAATATGTATTTTTTTCAAACAGAAAATAGTCCATTTTAACTGTCTCAGTTTACCCACTGGCTCCTGCCTTCAGTACTTTCACTTCTTATGGCAATACTTTCACTGAGCATTTCCAGAGCTGGACATTCCACATTTCTTCTCTCTGTCTAGAGATAAATGCTAACTGTCCTACAGTTCAGGTGGTTGCTGTCCAGGTTCAAAGCTGGAAAGCAGCAGCCACTCATTGTTCATTTTATTTGGGCAGAATTGAGTGAAGTAATTGTCTGCTTAACTCAGCACTTGATATTTTTTATACTTGAAGAACATTTCATACTGAAGGATTCTCCTGCAGAGCGTGCACGACCGCTGCAAACCAGGTCCCTGTTAAAGGGTTTTACCCATCTCTCCTCTGTTCCTCTTTAACATAACAAATATCAGATCACATTTGGAAGAGTCTGAAGTTGTGGCACCTTTCCATTATAGTGAAGTATTCTTGGATTTCTGGTATCATATTAGGGCTGATTCTACCATCCCTTGGGGCTGTACAAAAATAGTGGGAGCAGGCGTTTCGGCACGTTCTCAGGGCTAGTTCCTGAAATTCAGGCCCTCTCTTTGGAGCCAATTCTTTATGCTGTTAAGCAACACAGGATTATTTCCTTGAGTAAAATTCATATGTATAGGTGAGGCTTGTTGAATATTTTTGGCTTCTATGTAGACATGAAGCAATGTAAATCAAAGTAGGCTGTAAGTATTTTCCATTGCTGTTACAGTCAAGTAGCCTCAATACACAAATAGTAAAATACAATTTAGGGGAAGCTAGAAACTTAATAATGCTAAGACTTACCAAAATATTTACCAGTGCCAAGGCCTGATCTTGATATCTATGTAATGGTGCAAGTTACTGAAGCCTAGTGGAAGTATCTGCTAGGTGCCTGAGGCCTGGAAATCATTTTTTTGGCATTTATGAAGTCAGAGGAAATATAGGTGGTATAAACTGATAAAAATTTAATACAGATCACTGCCTGACACCCTGGTTTATCCTGCATATGTTAAAGACAATTCCAGTGGTTTTGTAGTGTGTGCTAGCATCTTTTTTGGCTGAAGTCTGTAACATTTATACACATGAATGATTTTATTTATGTAAATACTTCTACTGATCTCGTGCATGCAAATATTTTCAGTGTGGAGTCTTGCTCTGTGTAAATTCTTAAGAGAAGTATTTATAATATCTAAGTTTTGGTTTTGTTGTGACAGATATGATAATTTAAACATATCAGAAATATATTTATAAGAATTTGAGTGGCAAATGCTCTTTCTGTGATGTGTTTGGAGAAAGGACATATCACTTAGTAACCCTTAAGAAATTTATAGGAGTGTAAAAGCATTGGATTTATGTATGTTGGGAGACAAAGTTAAAATTTTTCAGATAAACTAGTCTGTGTAATCATGCTACATGTATTTAGGAAAAGGGAAGTTTATTTTTTTTTAACTGACTACATTTGAAAATAAATTTATTGTAAAAGTTGTGGGCCAAATCCAGCCTGATATCAGTGTTTATAGCCCTGCTGAGTCCAGTTGAATTGCATATGGTGAGTCAGGGTTGGGCCACTTGGCTATCAACAATTTGTTATCTTTTTTATAGAAGATCAGATTTAATTCTAGTTGTGATCAAGCAGATTTCTACAGAGGTGACAGTCACACTAACTCATTTCAGACCATGTTGAATATATTGACCCAATTTTCTACATAGTGGGGTATTTAAAAGAGTAGATTTTGGTCCTTCTGTGGATGAATGGGAACACTCAAACATATTCTGCCATTGGCCAAAAATCTTCTGTGCTAGTTCAATCTGTCTGAAGTTATAAAGTCAGGTTAGTACTTCACACTGCTGGGCAGGTTTCACCGACACAGTCATTGGGTGGTTTTGGTTGCCTAGGGTTTCTTGCTGCAACATCTGTCTTGCTGGAATCTTCCCTAACACAGAGAAGAACTGCTGATTCAGGTAAGAACAGTGATTTTTGTCCTTAAACCACTGAAGTGTAGGCACCCAGAGACAGGTGTCAGCTCTTGTAACTCTTATTTTCTAAGGGTGTAAAGGGCTTCAGAAGCATCTTCCTGTGCCAGGACAGAGTTCACTTTGCTGCCTCCCGCTATTAACTGTGGGAAGCACACCAGCACTAGAAATGCCTGGCTGATAAGCTGATGCACTTTTTATCTCCTTGGAGCCTGACTGACATCTTTGAACACTGTTGTATCTAAACAGCTTGGATATGTGACCTCATTCCTTAAATACCATCACTCAAACAGCTCTTGTTGCAATAATAAAAGCGGTGTTGACTCTCTGTTGTGAAAACTCCTCCAGACCCCCTGAGCAGCTCAAACCAAACCACCCCTCCTTTTACTCCAGTGAGGACGCTTGCTGGCTGGGGGCAGTGCCAGCCTGCCTGTGGCAGGGGGGACAGCAAAGGTGTCACCTGTGGGTTCTACCACATCCACGCGATGTTAGCCTCGCACCGGCGCAGAAACCTCGGGCAGATGGAGTCAGAGCAGGAGACAGACCTCACCCAGAAAGGTAAAGTGGATGAGTAATTTTGTTTTCTTATACTGACAAATAGTTTGTTAATTACTCCCTAAATGGAGGGAAGATTGGAATCGAGCCAAGCTTTCCAGTAAGATGAAAAGAGGCCAAGATCAGTTTTCTCATCCTGTGCTGCCTTTTATTGCTCTGAAATCACCTTCTGCAGCACAGGCCCGTGTCAGGGCTTCGTTAGGCACAACCAGGATTTTAAAAACACAGGCCGTGCCCTCCATTCAAACACAACTGTGTGTTTCTCTAGCAGCAGTGCTGGCAAGGCTTTTCCCAAGAGGTGGCATTTGGTAAAGCTGAACTTTTATGGGGAAGATGAAGTAGGGAGTGGTTTAAAAAAAACTTTAAATTTTTATCTATGAAAACAATTTTTGTGAGAGGACTGATGTGCAAACCCCCTGCAAAGTGAATAAGAAAGAAAATATTCTGATTTGAGTGAGCATATTTATTGCCTATTGTTTAAACAGTATTTTTAGTTAGTTTGAGTTTGTTGCTTAAAATAATAATATCAAGCTCAATTGCGTGAATAAGAAAGAAAATATTCTGATTTTAGTGAACATATTTATTGCCTATTTAAACAGTATTTTTAGTTAGCTTGAGTTTGGTGCTTAAAATAATAATTTCAAGCTCAATTGTGACTACACATTTGCATCCAATTGTTTTGCAGACACCTTTATGACTAGAGATGCAGACCCTTGTTACATTTTTTTACAATTAGCAGCTTTGAGGCAGGTGCCATAAAGGCCAAAGGGCTCAGAGGGCAGAAAGGATATTGGAGTAACTCAGTATTTTTTAAATTATGCTTTATTTTTGGAATATAACCTGATTTTCTCAAAGTAAGAATTTTTAACATATAAATCCTACTCTTCGGTCCAGTCCAGCAAATACTTTGCTACTGAGTATGGTTTTGGATACTAGATAGGGCAGGTGGTAGCTGTGAGGAGGAAGACACACACACAAGCCCTGCAGAATCAAGACCTGTTGGTTGTTACGCAGGCAGATGAGAGGGCTTGCACACTTGTTCAGGGATGGGAGGGTCAAAAGAACTAGAAACTGGTGTCGCCCTTGAATTACATATTGCATACAATTGTGATTTAATTACTGACAGTTTTACTGGATGGAAATACAGGTAGGTTATGTGGATTGAGTAATACAAAGAAAGCATGCTATTTTTAATCTTTTTATCCAGTGATATATCCTGTCATCAGGATCAGGGTATGCGTGTCACCTATTCCTTATTCTTGTCACCTATTTCTTAAAGCTCAGTATTAAATTTTTAAGGGAAGAGTGTGACCAAGACTGACAGCTTCATTTCTATTTTCATTTATAACACCCAGATGTAGCATTTACATGCAAATAAAGGACTTCAGTGTATCTATGGATGCCAAACCTGCATTATTGGGGGAAAAAAGGGCAAAATAACTTGAATATGATCTATGGGATTTGGATGATCACAGCAGGTTGGAGATTTCTGCAGGAGGAAGATGATAGATGCAGTCACACTGCTGGTTAGGTGGGTGGGCACACTGGTGTACCTGCTGGTGAGGCAGGGAGGACTCAGGGGGGCCTCTTCAGCCCTTGGGAAGGTGAGGGAATCACTGCCTTGGAGAAGGCGTCGGATCGAGATTCCACAAGGCTTCAAGGGTCAAGAGGAAGCACCTTGAGGCCAATATTGAATGTGGCTGGCAACCAGGGCAACTAAGCCACTAAGGGAGTTATGTGCTTACTCTGTCTGCTGCCAACAAAACCCTCGCCAACCTCTTTTTGTAGCAGATGAAGTCCATTAATTCTGCATGCATGCACACGCCCCAGAACGGGCCTGGCGTTGCGCTGAGCTGCACGGGACATCACAGAGATGAAGGAGGAGAGTCGCGTCCGAAGGAGGCAAGGAGCTGTCCTGGCAATGTCCCCAAAAAGGAGGGAGAAGCATTTCACTCCCTTGAAGGCACATGGCGTGTGTGCTGGACCAGTTTCCTAGGGCTGAGCAAGACCAGTATGAGATGCAGCAAAAGAAACGCAGAGTTTAAATTGTTTAAAGGGAGACTTCCTCTGCTCCTAGAGCATTAATTTCGAGACTTCTTAACGCTCTGCATACAGAGGAGTCAGGTGCACTGACAACGCACAAAGTGCCAGATGGAATAGCAGTAATGATTTTTAATTACATCTTTGTGATACTTGGCATGGGCGTGAAATTTAAGCTTCCTGATGATTCTATTAGAGCCATAAATGAAAAATCCACAGATTGAAGGAAAGAACTGAAAATAGTGCTGTGAGGAGATCCTTAATAAGTGATTTAATGAAGTAGTTAAATCCACTGTAGAACACAAACTGCTTTTAATTGGAAACATTGGATGGTCTAATCTTCCTATTGAATGTTCAGAGGAAATCAAATACCCTGTTGTATAAAAGGCAGCTGGGACACGGGGAGAATGGCACTTCTATCAGTGCTCTGTGAGAGGTCAATGACAATTTTAATTGATGCTATTTCAGTTCTCGTGGTATGGTGGTAACTAGAATAGAAATATCTGAACTGCTTGTTCTTAGAAATATGTGGTCTCTGTTCAGGAGAATCTTCACCTTAGAATCAAGTACAATGATTAGAGGAAATCTGCAGGTACAAGAAAAGGGGTGCAGTTAATGATCATTTTATGGGTATATCCCATTCCATTAATTTCTGAAAAATACAGACAGGGAGAAGCAAGATTCACATGTTTTCAAAGACACAGTTAAGCCAAATATTGAAAATCCATGTTGCACAAAAACTACATACTGTTCTAAAAAAAAAACCCAAACCAAAAACCCTGACAATTGCTTTAAAGATTTCTTCTCTTGATGTTTTTTATAGACATTGCAGAGCCCTTGTATGGCTTATTCTTTGTCAGCCTGAGATCACAGCATGGTCCTACTAAATCTGTCTCTTGATTTCTTTGGTGTCAGTGTTGCATACCATCCCAAATAGAAACTGTCTTACTAAAGTAGTGGGAATAGGGGCTCCAGTTTGAACAATAGCAGTATTCCCAGCTTGGTTTTGCTTCTTTTCCAATATACAGAGGAAGATTGCTGTAGGGCATTAGAGACAATAACAGGAAATGGAATGTAACCAGTTTTGGAGGTAGAGTATTTCTAAAGTTTATCTTTGAAGAGTCCTACTGTCATTCATTTGAAAAAGAAAACCAACCCAAACAAAGCCAAAAGGTCTTTGCTATGAGCTGAAAGCTTGTAGTAGGGGATTCACAAGTACTTTTTAGCTTGTGGTATATGTGTATGTGAAGACTGGATGATCTTTTGACCCCTCTGGACTGAACATCAGGAAGGCAGACTGGGGGAGTCAGACAGACCCTTCCACTGACCTGTTTTGGTGATGTATGGTGAATTTGGTATCAGATTTCAGCTGGAAGTGTTATTCTGCACGGAGCTGTCTTCTGACACTATGCTTTTCATGTAGCCCACGTTCCATTTAGTTAATTTTGAACCTCTTGAGCCTAACTGTACCAAGCCAGATTCGCAGCTAACACCAATTCCCAGTAGTATGTTGATTTCAATGAAGCAGCCTGAATCTACACAAGCTGAGGATCTAGTCCAATAGCTCTTTGCCTAAGAAGGCTGGACCTGATTTTAGTGACAATTCTCTTCAATATGTAATATGAACTCTCTGAGCTAATCTTTATCCAGGCTGGTAAAAATTAAGGATCACTTCACTTTTCCCAGAAGCAAATATACATTTGTGTGACTTAACACATTTCTGGAGTTATCTTTTGCAAACAGTATAGTCTACGAATGGCACTGACATGCAGAGCTGTGACAAAGTGCTGTGGTATTCTTGGAACGAGGTTGTGCTCCTGACGCCGCAGAGCTGTGTAGAAGAAAAGCTCCCTCTGGAGAGACAAGGGGGAGGCGATTTCTGCAGTGCTGCTGCATGCCCAGAACGTGGTCCAGGATCCTCAGTGCTCAGGCGTCTGCAGCAGCATCTCAGATCTAGTCTTTCAGTACTTTGAGCCCTCAGGAGCACTGAGGATTACATTAATACAGTAACTTTATGTTAGGACAGCACCACCTTCTTTGTAAGTGTCCTTTTTCCCCTGCCCATGGTTGATGTTGTGTTCCCAGACTGATCAGTTCAGCTCACTGGTGCTGCTCACTCCATCTCTGGGTCTGAAGTGGCTCTGCTGGCATCATGCTTAGTTCAGCTGAAGAAGGGATGAGTTAAATAGCTCCATCTCTTGAACTGTTCATCTCCAAGTTTGAATCCCTTTGGATTTTGGTCCCCAGTTTATTGTGCTTTCTGGGATTGAGGTGTAATCCTTCCAAAATGCTTTAATCCCATCAAAAGTTTAATCATAGTCATAGCGTTGCTTATTACTATTATTAGGCATTTAAATGCCTTTTTAGCTTTCTTTTCTGGGTGTGGGTTGTTTTTTTTTTCTTAATAGTCATTTGATGATGAGTTCTTACTCTACAAGAACTTTAATCTGAGTGGTATTCATAAATGCAGAGACTCAAATTTGTTATTATTCATTAAATGAATGCATGTTTGTTTCAGGATACTGTCTTAGGTAACACCTTCCTATTTTAATATCATTATCCAATTGAAACACGCAGAATGGAAGGTCAGGCTATAAAGCCAGTCCTCATCATACTAAAGCTACTTGTAACAACTGCCTCTGCATTTATCTTGCACCAGATTTTAGTCCTCTTGCCTTCAGATACCCATAAACAACTGCATTGTACTGTAGTAACAGTTAGGTGCACATGCCTGAGAGAAACACTGGTCCTTAGAAATAAGTTTTGGATGAGAGGGGAGATGAGAGAATAAGGTAGGCCTAAGTGTCTATCTAAAATAACAGAACTGAGTCAAACTATAAACACATCCAGTGCAGCAAGGCAACTTGAAATTAGTTTTTTTGGTGTTTTTCTGCTTGTAAGGAGGATTTTATGCCCTTTCCTTTCTTCTGTCTTCATTTCAAATAACAGCTGAATCAAACTATGAATACATTCAGTGCTGCAAGGTAACCTGGATTTACACTTTTCACCCTTACTCTGCCTCCTCTGTTTCTGTGCTAGAAAAAGGGATTTCTTTCCCTTTCCTTCTTGTCTTCATCTTTTACAATTTCTGTATATCGAGCTCATGATTCATTTCACTCTTTTTCTCCTAACCCTCCCGTGTCTGGCCACAGGCCACTCTTTCAAAAATTTAGGGATACAGATTCCATTTTGTTGTGCTTATTTTGTTTCTTCTCCAGCTGCTGCTGAGTGATGCTGCCTGGCTTGTCCTCTCAGCCATGCTGCAAAGGATCAGCAGCTTGCTGAGCTATCATCCTCCCCTTCTGCACACAGTTCCCACCTTTCCCATTTGCCATTTCGATCTCTTCCCCACAGAACCACCCCTGACAAGCCCCCAGACTCCTGGCTTCAGTACTGCCTTGCTCTTCCTGAGAAGATGACTCCATGTGGACACGTGGCCAGAACACCCAGCCGCTCCTCATGCTTGCTGCATTAGATGGCCATTATTTTTGGAAAAGTACCACACAGCTTATGGCAGTGCCAGAGTTCCCGTGTAGCAGCACCGAGAGCACAAATACCACGTGGGTTCTTTATTCCAGTGTTGCCAAAGCCCAAACCTGCCTATCTTGTCAAATCCCATGTGATGTTGCCCCAGGCGACGTGGCTACAAACATTGCATACACATATTCCACACACCTGTGTGTTGCCAATACCCAGGATTTTAACACAAAGCAGTCATGTGCTCACATGAAGCAGAATAAGTGAAAATTAAATAGTTCTGTGTATTGTGCCATTAACTTTCTGGGCATAATGATTCTTGGGAACTTGGGCAGTGCAAGTTGCTGGCACTTGGGTCAGCAGCACTTCAGCTGACACGTTTGGCCTGTCTGTGGAGTTGGGAGAAATCTGACTGAACAAGAAAGAAAGGGGAAAAACAAAGCCAGTCCTGGTAGGAGGTGTTCATAATACTGATGTATCACACAGGGGCTGTGGCCAGGGTTGTGCGTGTGTTGTGTGTCTAGAGATAGGAGATCGTGTCCTCTTTACCTTAGAGGCTCACATCTGGGGAGAGAGAACTCACAGAATTGTGTGCAAGTAGCTGTAACATAACATAAAGTGTCTGTATATGCTATCTGTCATACTCTGGTCTGCTTATGTACCTAAATTTAATATTATAGGATGCTATTCATAGCTCAATTAAGATAATTTTTTGATTTTTTTTTTTCCTGTATATGTATACATGTATATATTTCCTTGCTGGCTTCTAGATCTGTTTTTCAAATCCAAAACATCTATCAGAGGAATCACCTAACCAATCATGGTATGTAGCAAGCTGACTGCTCTTTTTCCACTGACCTCTTTGGTTTGTTGTCACCTCATTTTTCCAAAACACCCCCACGCAACACATCTTTCATCCACCTGTTGTATTGTGGTTTGTGAACTGTGTGTAGGAGGAATCGACTTGTGAACGTGCCAGCATGTTGTGTAATGCCAGGGGCCTTGGTACTTGACTGGGAGGCCTAAGCTCTCCATAGGGTAAACAGGAACCTAACTAAAGCCAAACAGCCAGTCAGGCCACAGACAGGATATTTTGCTTTTTCCAGTCACACTTTGCATATGCATTTATACATCTATATGCCACACACAACTCTTAAGTTAGTAAATTCTTAGGATGAAGGAATATCCATAGTTTGAACTGAAATTCCCAGGCAGAGCAGAAAATAAAATCCCTAACACAGTGTGTTCCAAATGAATGCAACAGAAATTTAAATGTTATTCAGTTGCCATAAAATGACCTAAAATTGAACCAATGTATCATATACTGTGTATTTATACAGTGGCACCTGGTTTCATTGTTAAAGCAGTTCAAATAGCACTTGCTATTTCTGCAGAACATGGGAGATGGTAGCCTGTGCTATTGTTAGAAATAATACATTTATTTGCCTGCAGTTCCATGGGTGCTATATGAAGCAGTAAGAATGAACCAGTGCTAGGCTGCTGCAGTCTGAGGGAACTAACGTTCACAGCTTTAGACTGTGCCAGCTGCTGGTGCTGAGCTGCCTATTCTGTGGGTCAGCAGTTGAGGCCTAGTCCATTTTAGCATCCCTTTCTGCCTGCTCCCAGCTGTCTTTCCTCTTATCCCACACTGGGATACCTAAATTACTTTTACAAGTTCAGCATCCTGGGGTGGGGCAGCCACAGAAATAGATGAGGGGGAGCAGGGGGAAAGCCAGGACAGAAGTTTGGATGGAGTATTACTTTCAGTTAACACAAAATGCACATGCAGCTTGGTGTCTTACAACCTTTCTTTTTGTTTTCTTTTTGAAGAAAAAGAAAGGATACTTTGATTCAAAGAAAAAGTTCAGTACAACTATTGGACAGCTGTAGCAACTTGAAGCTGTAAGAATGGCTAAACCAGGTCAGATGAGCAGCAATGTGATGACAGGGGTGAGGAGACATGTCTACATGTGAACTGAATTTCAGGATTCCTCTGAGGGAAGAGCAGAAGGTAACTATGGTACTTCCCCCTCTAGATTACAGCATAGCTAAAAGAAATCATTACTGGTGCAGTGTCAAAAAACTGCTCATCATCACTTGGTGAGGTCACCTTTAGAGCAGACTACACAGTTGAAGCATCATAGGATTTTATTTTTTTTGTGGCAGTCATTCAAAACTGATTTTCCAGGTGACATTTTGGGGAAAAAAAAATAATTAAGGAAGTCATATCATTATTCTCATGAAAAATCTGAGTGAACAGGGATTAGGTAAAAATAAAAATTGCAAACAAAGAGAAATGGAGAATGAAGTAGGTTTCTGAGGGTAGATGCCACCAGCCATCTTAGTTAATCTATATTAGCTTGAGGAACGTGCTCCATCAGAGAGATCTGTTCAGCATGAAAACAGCACAATGCAACATTTACAAGGACTCTGCTGAATCAATTTAGTGGGATAAATCTTAAAAACTGCTTGTTCTAAATTCTGATTTTATTTTCTAAAGCTTAAAGTGGGTAAGATTTGGATGAGAAACAACATAGAGCTAGCTACCTCTAAAGCCAAACTGATTTTTTTTTTTTTTTCCAAATTTCCCCAGGCATTTTTGCCCAAGATATGGTCAAGTTACAGTTACTTCCAGTTACTCATACATTAAAACATGCAATATTTATCAACCTGATTCTACCTGATGGAACCAACCCAGTTAATCTTAGCTAGCAGCCTGTGATGAAGGAGTAATTTGAGCATGTCACATGGTACTCAGGTGGTTGTTTTCTACTGAAAGATGTTAGGTTTCCACAAATTACAATGAGAAGAATAAAAACTATATTTGCATTGAAAAAAAATGCATTTGAAAATAGCTTAGAGTAAGTGCCAACCTTCATGCCCTAGGGAGTCTGAAGAACCTTGATTTTTTGGGGGGAACAAAGTAGCCCTGTGTAACTTCTTTTTCATGTGCTGTTTTTTCAAGATCTTTTCCTTTTGTTTCTTCCCCTCTTCACAGGATAGATCAGAGACAATTCAGCCTACAAGATTTAACTCCCTTTTTTTTTTCCCATCCTTGCCAAAACTGGTAGCAAAAAAACTGGCTAGTGGTAGCACCTAGGTAGTCTTTACCACAGTTAACTGGCATGACTCACCTAAAATACATCCCCATCTACAACAGTCACCAACTAGTTCCAAAACCAGTAAAACTAGCAAATTCAGGCTTCCTATAGCTTCAGGTCTTACATTGTTTGCATCTCTATCCTGGAATACCTTCAGTCATTCTTACTCCTATTTTAGCCTCCTTTTTTGGTTTTGCCATCTGGGTTAAAGACAGACAGGCTCATCAAAACTGCATACTCACTGGTGGCTCCCAAAGGGGGTGGGCAAGGGCATGGCTGCCCCTACACAGCCCTCTGGAATGTAGCCAGCTGTTGATTGTTACAAAACTATCAGGAATTTAACATCCCTGAATCTTCTGCCACTGTTTACTGAGCTTGTCCACAGTGTTCAAAAGCTGGAGTGGTCTGTGTGGGGCAGGCTGGGGAGATGAAGGCCTGCAGTGTATGATCAGCTTGATGGGATACTGCCAAAGCAGGGGAGTCAGGCTGAACATTTTTTTAGCTGTCCTATCTTTGTCTGACCCAGATAAAAGGGAGAGCTCCCTAAACCCTCCTAAGAAAGCAGCAGCAGCCACAGCCTTGTTGTGTCTTCCAAAGCTGCCATCCCTTCTGTCTGTGGAAGTCAGTGAGGCACAGTGACCCCACACCACCACCATAACTCAGGTGAAGGCTCCAGCTGCTCTAGTCTGACAAAAGCCATTAGAAGGGAGAAGTTTTTAGGCAGTGAGCAAAATGCTATGTGGTGGGCTGGTGCTTCTCCAATGGGAGCCATTTCAAACCAGTGCTATTGCTCCCAGTGCAACCTTTGCTGGTATATTTAAATTTCACAGTTCCAGTAGCAACCTTGTCTGGAGTCACGGTGAAAATGTGGCTACTGTCAGCCTGTTTACTCCTCAGGCATATTTGGCAACCAAGGGAATAACTCTGAGTGTTGCTTATCAGGCTGTTTCTTTCCAAAGTGGCCAAATGCCAATGCTGAAAAAGAGCAAAAATTGATTTCTAATTTAAATGATATGCACTTTTCCTTTTAAAAACAAACCAATGTCAATTCAAAATAATTATAACTTTATGAACCCCTAAATATTAAAAAAGCTATTAAAATTAAGTCTTCAGGCTGAAAAGTCTGAATTTAGACATGTCCATGGGTGTAGATTAAGGGATGCCAAGGCCTAAATTTGATAATGATTTTAAGCTTTTATGTGTAAATGAAAATTACGAGGGGCGAACATAAATTAGAAGAAGTAGTTCTGATACTGCCTTCATCTGTTTGGAGAAGTATTAACAGAGAATGGCTTTTTTGTGTCTAGGTCCAATGAAGCTGGTGGTCCTTATGTTCCTCAGGAGTGTGAAGTATTATGGCCAAACAGGTAAGTGAATAATTCTATTTCTGAAAAGTGTGAGGGGCTGAAGAGTAGCAATATTAAACCTGGAGTGGGGAATTACCTACAGTCTGGATAATTTGAAAAATTTTCATGATTCATTTTGATTCCATAAAAATTTTTAGGAATGCTTTCAGAGAGTGTGAGAAGACTTCACGTTCTTGTACATTTACATTTTCTGCAGTGACCTGATGAATTTAGAAAGTAGTGTTAGGAGTTGTTCAGTGTACATCATTCTGCCACATTTCCATGGCTTTGTTTTCCTACTGCACTGTTACTAATGTGTGAATTTGATTTGGTTTTGTTACTAATATATTGTAATAAAGAAAGGTAAGTCTTTAGTCTTTACTTTCACTAAGGGCTTTTCTGATTGACTGCATGCTCCCTCAGAGTGTCCAACCCCCACTCCCCTGACTGGGCAGAGAGGAAAGGACTTCAAGGAAAATACTCATTTTAAATCAACACTATCTGCTTGTTGTGAACTTGTTAGTCCTACAAGTCCAGCTGCCTGAAGGAAGCTTTAAAGAATGTTCTGTGACAGATCCAAATCAGAATACTGTATATTGACATGGTTATGAGGACATTTGCTGTAGAAATTGACTGCTTTGATTTATCAAGATGATGTTGGGAGGTTAAAAAAAAAGTGGAAAAATTGGCTCCATCTAAGCCAGCCTGTGGGATATTAAAAACAATTCCAGAACAGGAAGTGCTCAGAGCACTGAGGAACATAAAAGTTTTAAAAAGCTACTGTCAAGAAATGTTAATTATTGCAGAAAATTCAAATCATTGCTGAAAAGCAGGCCCCACAGAAGCTTCTGCTAAAGCTGCACCTGACTCGGTTACCATCAGCAGATGACAATCCCATACTGCTTGAACACTTTTTCCCTCCATATGCTGCCTTTGTATGAATAAACTAAGCAGTGATTTTATCACAATATCCCACTACTGATCTGGAGAAGAAGGACTGCAGGTGTTGAGGCAGAGACCAGCCTGCCAGGTGAATATGCCTGATGCCCAAGGCACTGCAGCACAGGCACAATCTGAAAACGAAAGAATCACAGAATTCTATCCTTCCAGAGATAAAGACATGATGCCTGAAAACTGGAGGATTGTACTCGGAGAGTAAAAGCAGAGACAGAAATCCAACCATCCTTGCTATTTTAACTCCATCTTTTACAATTGCTGAGACCAGATTTTTGGGTTTCTTTTCCTGTTTGATGCCTCTGTGAAGCAACAATATTTTCCTAGCCTACGATATGCTGTGATATCATATTATTTCTGTGTAAGATCAAGCAGAAGGTCACCACTGGACAGGGAAAAATCCAACCAGTACATAGCCATTGTCAGCACTGCTGTGGAAATTCAGAAACACACCAAGTGGTGCTTCTCCTTCATGTGCTGAATGCTTTTCTTCCTACGTGCACCATATGAAAACACCTCATGAAAACTAAGTTTGTAAATTAGCTTACTGAAGATTTGCAAAGTAATCCTTCTTCTTGACAATCATCATACAAGAAATGTGAACTATTTTTCCAAGGAGCTAAAAGAAAGGGTGCTTTGCAGTCAGTTTCAGTACTGGAGAGCTGTATTTTCCTCTCACTTGTAAATTCAAATTGCTTGGGCTATCTGGAACTCCCTTCCTGTTTCCCTCCAAGACCTTTAGTCACTTCCTTTCTCTAAATGAAAAAAAAAAATACAACCCTCCCACCCATCTTTAACTGATGATGGATTCTCTTTTAAGCATTCTGATAAAATCAGCCAAATTCTATATAGATTTTTCCTACTTACAGATGACCAAAAATCACTGCATTTAGATAGGTTAAAATCAGTGTCAGCGCTGTGTCTGTACTCAGAATTTTACAAATTTTTAAAAGTACCTTGTTGCCTTAGGGTATGTTTCAATGGAATGTTAAAATTCCATTTTCTTGTTTAACCAACAGATGTGAAATATAGGTTGCTGCCTGAGCTGAACGTTGGGTTACACTCTGTCCTAGGGAGTGTGATACGAATTTCAGGAAGGAGGATAGGAGCCTCTGAGCCTGTTCTGTCTTGATTCACTCACATGTAGTCCACTGGCTGTAACAGATGTAACAATAAAAACTAGGAATAGGTTTTAGCCAGAACATTAATGTTTTATATTTAACAATACATGGAATTTAATCCATCCATCCAGCTTCCACTGTAACTTCCCTTATATTACTGTAAAAAGGGCTGACTTGAAAACATTCACGGGTGACTTGTCAGTAGAAGATACAAAATCTTAGTCTAAAAGAATTAAGTCTGAAGACCTCACAGGTGGTCCAGTGCTTATTCACCTGCCCTGAATTTTTTATCTCTGTCAGGGTAACAGTGTTGCCTTCACTGTGTTCATCAACATATTTTTCACATTCCTTCTAATAATTTCTGGTAGAGACAGAGAATATTGATGTCTTTGTACATTCATGAAAAGAAATCCCATCTGGAAGTTGCTGTGCCCGAGCTGAGCCTGGCTTGGGTGCAGGGTGAGGCTGCCCAGAGCAGCGAGGAAGAGGGGGACAGCCTGATGCCTCTAGCTGCAGCTTAGGAAAGCAAGGGCTGGACAAAGTGCATTCTTCTAGGCAGGTTAGAAATAAAAATGAAGATAAAAGAACAATGTAAAGTGAAAAGGACTTTTATTGGCCTTGAGCAAAGTAAGACCAGAAATTAGGAGGCGGTCTGTAGTTATTTAGAAAATGAGGAATTTCAGAACAGCCTTCCCAATACAAATAGCAGCAACAACCCAACACATGCTCAAATATCTGAGTCCAAACAGTTCATGCAAAGAATATGATGGGTTTTTCTAAAACAAGAGATCACTGCTGGGACCCCCTGGAGTCCCTCCAGGTGTATGTTGCCATCCTGTTTTTCAGGAAGAGAAAGAGTGCTGGAGATCTAACCTGGTTCATGCTGGAGACTTCCCTCTGCAGTATGAAATGTAGCTGCCCCCTCACACATTTGGGTACACTAAACGGAGCCATTGGGACCTTCTGATGCATCACACACATCAGTCCATCTGCTCAATGGGGCCACTCACCTCCCTATCCACCTCTGCCTACATCACTGCCTACATGGCAGCGAGGAACTCACAGGAGAGCTCTTGTTT
>NW_008614260.1:0-518 GCF_000691845.1 Merops nubicus | reverse complement strand
TGCTGAACTTGCAGTTTGCTTGTTCTGAACGTTTCCATGAACTAATCCCGCAGGAACACAGGCACATGTGGGAGAATAAATAATCTGTGGCTTAAAAATCCCTAAGAATGTTGGAACAGAATTAAATATAGAATTGTAAGTCCTTTTGGTCTGATTGTGGTACCTGTGTGGGTGGAAATCGCATCCAAATATACCCCATTTTAGTTAAATTGTTACCCTGAGGGCTTGGCCAGTGTTCTGTCTGTGAGCAGAAAGCAAGAGACCACACCGGAGCCTAGGGGCAGGGGCAGCAGCCAAGTTGTGCTCTGTGAACGAGCTGCCATTTTTTCCCCCACAAGTTGCATAATTCAAATTTTAAAGAGATGCTTAGATCTGCTCAGATGGCTGACTTAAACTGATACGAGTGGCCAAACTAGTTTGTTCTGAAAACGTCTCCTCTCTTTATTTTCAGGCACAGCAAGTTTTCCTTTGGCACCGCGTTTCGGTTAAGGCTTCCGTTCCCGTCGGAGGCAGGCGCT
>NW_008614259.1:0-67585 GCF_000691845.1 Merops nubicus | reverse complement strand
AAAAAAAAAAAAAAAAAAATCCCTTTTCATTCCCTTGCGTTCTTGCCCTATCTGACAGGAGCTCTGAAAGCAGGAGGCCTGCTTTCCCCAGGGGACTAAGCCACTTGTTCTCGCAGGGACCTGCTGAGAGAGCAGAGGTGCTGCTGGCCCAGAGCAGCTCTTCATCTCCTCATGCTTGTCTGAGGGGTTTCTGATCACCTGGCTTGATGCTTGTACCTTTCCAGGTGTCACTGAACACGACATCACTGTATGCTCTCATGTACTTCTGTTCCTGGTTCAGCTGGGGGGGTTAGACTCACACAAATGGACAATGCTGAAATTCAAGAATCTGAGCCAAGCTTTAGTTTTAGCATGTCCCTTTCTTCACGGTCAAGTAACCTTTTACACTCTGTATTGGTCAAGGAGGTGTATCAGCTTAATGCAACAAATGAGTTCATGACACTAACGCTCCAGTATTGGTGAATATTGTGAAAAATAAAAATCATAGAACAGTTTTCTTTGGAAGGGACCTTGAAATCATCTAGTTCCAACCCCCCTGCCATGGACAGGGACACCTTGCATTTGATCAGACTGCTCCGAGCCCCATCCAACCTGGCTTTGAACACTGCAGGGATTGGACATCCACAGCATCTCTGGGCAACTTGTTTCTAGTGCCTCATAGCGAAGAATATCTTCCTTATAACTAGGGTGAGTGAATGTATTAGGTGAATGTTTTGATTACAAACGTATTGGTCTGTCATTATTTTTATTTTGAAATCTACCGCTGCAAGACAGGCTATGTTATGTGTTTACTTTCCAGATAGCTTAAGCTAATGGTTTTTAATGATGGTGTAGAGGACACCACCTCGCACAGGACATTTAATCCCTTCATAACTGTCATCATTTTCTTGCAAGCTTACTATTGTAAGGTTTCAATGCTGGACAGCTTAAAAAAGCTTAAAGGAAAATGTTTTTTGTATGGTCACCTGGGCTACATATCAGTCAGTTTTGACAATTCACATGAAACCTGGCTCGTTTGTGTTTGTGAGTTGTTTTTCGGTTTGGTTTGTTTTTTAACCAAAAGTTAATACACAAAAAGTTACTCAAGACATCCGAAACCTCTTAAGGACGAAATACAATCCATTTTTGTTCAGTTAGCACCACTTTGTGGTCAATTCTGGTAAGTGACGCTTTCCTACACCTAGCCGTGTTAGAAGCAATCCTAAAACTGTGTAATTTAAAATAGGGAAGAAATGTTGTTCATCTTAGCTGAATACCAAAAGCCAAACAAATTTTGCAGGTATCAGGTGTGATTTGAAATCTAAAGTGTTTTCTGAAAAGTAGCTTTACTTCATTACCTCCACTGGCAGTGATTTCTGTGTAGCACTTAACATCATGCTGACGTTTTTCAGGAAGCTAAGGTTTTGATTAGGGTGACTGTGTAATCATACTGGTATACAAATAATAAAGTGGATTTATCATGCTTTTGTTCAAAACTGTGTAACATATTTCAACCTAAACAATTTACTTTTGCTTGTGTGATTGTAATGGTTTGAAAACAAACCAGTGAGAGACTCCAAGTCAGAAATACAATTTAATAAGAAAAAAAATAAAATAAAAGCAATAATACAAAGGAAAACCACAGACAGAGTCAGAATACAACCTGATACTCTGTAGTTAGGGTGGTGGTAGCAGTCCAGATGGAACAGTGGTCTCGTAGAAAAGATCTGGTAGCTCTTGTCCTCTGGAAATCCAGTGGGTAAGACCCCCTGTGCTGTCCTGAACCCCAGTTTATATCCAGGTGGGAGCACTTGGCGCCGCCCCCTGGGTGGAGCATCTCACAATGGGTTGATATCAGTCTGTGAGTCATGCAGTGGGTCCTTGATGGTCCATTAAACAGAAATAGCTCCTGGAGGGAGCTCTGTATGAGTCATGGGGCGAGGCATGGATGGGCCCATTAACAGGGAGGACTCCTCCTTGCTGGGTGGGAAGGTGTTAACATCTCCCCTGACCTTGAACTTCTTTCCTTATCTGTTATAGCCTGGGGTGTGAGGTCTGTCCTGGGCAGCTGCTACCCATGATTTTCTTAACAGCCCATGAGCACTGACACAGAGAGTATAGAATATACAGTTTTGGTTCTACCCACATAAGGATAAACTGGTCCCAGCCCCTGTAACCATGACAGTGATACTTAAGAAGTTTCAAATCTTTTGATTCATTTTGTTTGTTTGGGGTTTTGTTTGCTTGTTTCAGAATTCAGCCACTTTGAAATCAATACTCAGTAATAAATCATTGTAATAAAACTGTGTATTATAGTCAGCTCTATTATTAAGAATACAAGCACTCTGTCTTGCTGTTTGTAGCTAATATGTAGAATCCACAGAAAACTTCCATAGTTTTGTAGCCTTATGCACCATCTGTACTTAGTTACTTACAGATTCTGATGCAAATATTACATAGAAAGAGGTATTTGTACTCAAAATGTAATTGTCTACAGAAGTATTTCCACTCATGTCCTAGGATTATGCTGTGACTTTCCTTGTCACCTGAAAGGTTTTAATTTCTAATTGCGTAGTATTCAATGAAAACAAACATAAAGAGCTCTCTGTAAGCATGTTTCTAACTGAACATCTTTCCTGGAGGAAAGGTTACGGGTTTATTTAACTCAGTTTCCTTTTGAGCAGATAAAATCTGTTTACTCCTAACAGTTGTTTGCATTGTTAAATGGTGTGAAGCAAAGCTGTACTTGTGAAAGTATTCTTCTGGTTTGTGTGTTAACTTATGCTAGGGTACAAATTAAGCAAACTGAAAGGTATATGTGTTTTATTGGAGACATTAATATTTCCCTTTTTTTCTTTAAGTCTCTGTTAAATAAAATTACAGTCAGTGTACTTCCAGAGTCTCTTCCCCTGCTGTTCTAGAGTTACAGCCATTTTCCTCTTTTGTCTTTTTCTCCTTTTAATCAGAGAACTAGATGGTTGAGAAGATCCGAAATAGCATATAGAGCTAAGCCATTAGCTTGCATAGGAGGCTGCACTGGTTGGGCTTTTAATTGCCTTAAGATTGTCAGTAATATGTGAGTTGGAGCATGTTTTAAATACTTTAATACATAAATGCATTGGTATGTACCAGCAGTAGAAACTGTCATAATTTAGTTGAATGGATGTGAAGATAAATTAAGTCCAAGAAAGAGGTATGCCTTCTTTATTTAAAGGAAGTGGCAGAACATTAAGTTTTTCTGTGAGCTCTTTTACTCATATATTTTTTATTTCACGGTGAGAATCATGATTTTTACTTGTGTGACCGCTGTTTGGCAATTTAGGAAATTCTATTCATATTGAGAAAAGTACTGAAACAATGTTTAATCATATGCAGTTTGGATGAGAGTATTTTTAATACCTGCTTTTCCTGTCTTGTGAGAGTAGCTGTTTTTTTCTTATTTCCTTTTGGTTTTGCTGTTGAAAATTATGAACGTGCCAAATGTGATGAAGAATACAGACTAAATAATACTGCACAGGAGTAAAACACATTCTTTGGGATGATTTGTCTCATTTTATTATTTCACACTAGCATTATTTTGACACATGCTATGAATCAGAGCATAGTTATCATTTTTCATTGCTGTTATTAGGTTTCTGGTTATTAAAATGATTAATCTGCCTGTTAATGATATAACTACAGTTTCTTATTCTAACCTATTCTCCAAACACTAATCTGTTCACATCACAATATGAATTAAGTAGTTTATGCAATAAGATTTAAGGATTGTTGTTTTGCCAGATGCTTGCACTGATGGCTCTCATTTTGGCTGTGAATTTCAGTGAGGATTTTTCCTGTAATGCTTGTTGCTGGGGAGCAATCAACCTGTTTATGGGATCGTAATTTTTGAAATGGAGTAATCCATTAAACAAACCTTCTAGTCTGCCTTTCACAAGAAAGGAGAACAGGATGCTTGTGTGTTGCATTGGCAGAGAGTTTGGTGAAAAAGGTACACAAGTGAAAAGTTTCCCAATATTAGGTCTGGTTAAAGACATCCAAAATTATTATGTTTGCTCATGTGGTGTTTTATAACAGAACAATTCTACTAGAGAAAGAAGGAAGGGAGAGAGAATAATTTACAATGTTTCTAAGACCTCCAAACACTTGTCAATTAAAGTTTGGGTTCAGTTATCCAAATCTCCATGGTATTTTCATTCTACTGGTCTCTAAATCAAACCTATACAGTGCACGCGCTTTTGAAAAATTTCTGTGTAACAAAATATTTACTCTTCAAATTGAACTGTTTCATCATGACTGGTCATGCGAGCTGTTGGAAGACTTTCTCCTCTGGCTGGCGTGATCTTCTTCAGGAGATAGGCTTATAAAACCACAAGAGGTCTGGACTTACAAAAAGAATACAGAAATTTAAAGTATGTCTCAAAGGAATAACATTGTATTTTGCAAAGACATACTCTGAAGAAGCTAGAATACTTTCATCAGCAAGAAATAGCTCAGCACAGAGCTAACTCGTTTATTAGGGCAAGTAGAAACATCATTAACAAAACCATGTTGCTCCTTATGCTTATCTCTTCACAGGACTGTGCACTGTGTATGTCTACCCTTAGGCAATTTAAAAATTGTTATTTTTCAAGCTATGAGGTATTTGTCCAAGGTATCATGACCAGAACAATGGGACTAGCTATGTCCTTTGCCAGGGGGACGGTTTGTATTTAATTTGCAGTATTTAATGAACATGATACGATCTCAACTGACTTAAGTACTACTTGCCAGGGATCTACTTGAAAAGACTTTTGGTAAGTGATGTTCCACCCTACTTCCAATATATTGAGTGCATTGCATTTCCTGAACTACAAAGTTCTGTCATCATCTGCAGGCACTGACACAAAATCATTGTGGGTGAGGCGTTGCCCTGTTTATAATGGGTGGAAATCAGGTCACTGTCTCTTGTTTACTGATCTGTTTAAACTTTGGTTTCCATGAACACTCATGCTTGAGATTTTGAAATTTTGCTTTTTGTTAGCAATTTTTGCATATAAAAAACCCCCAGCATTATTGCCTGTAGGGAAGGGGAAAAAAACCCAACCCAACCCTAAATTCTGTGGCTTTAGCTGGCTTTGACGGTGGGGGTTGTTCAAGAAAGCAGTCCTCCCAGGGTGAACCTACTGCTCCTGGAACTGAAAAGCAACATTTTTGCATGACTTCTTGTGAACCCAGATCAGCCTGTTTCTTCCCACTTCAGGGCTAACTATAGATAGTGCTTAGGGTTGCCTTTGCTTCCCTGTTTAGCCCTGCCTTCAGAATGATCCTTATCTCCTGTTGTGAATTGTCTATGTGCATCATTGGTGGGCCAGTTCTATCAGTTCTCTCCTTTTGGATTTTACTTGCCTGTGCTCATAGCATTAAGATAGAAAACAGTCTGTTCCCTTAGTTTTTCCATCGTGGAAATATCCATTTCAGTCTCTTGAAGCAAAGTACTGACATTTACAATAACACTAGAGATGCATGGCAGTCATCTTCAAACCTCTGCTAAATTTGCGTGTTAGAAGCTGTATCCCACTGGGCCCACAACAGAAATTTATTTGTAGTAGCTAAGGTTTAGTAATAAAGAAGTGTTAGAGATCAGAATATTTTCCTTTGGTTCAAATGAGTCCTCTGTTACATAAAATGAACTGTTAAGAAACAGGAACAGAAACTGACTTGTGTATTTATACCACAAAACATGAATCAGTTAAATGTTTCTGGCATAACAAAAAGGAACATGATGAGAATCTTTTGTCCTAAGGGGACGAGAACATGTGTATTGTAATTTTTTATAATGTTTTCTGCCACCATTATACTATTTATGGTTTTGATTTGGATGACCTTACTATGACAGTGTATTTATGTCAGACATCAGAGCTTAGAGAAAATATTTTATATGTCTGAAGATCCTGGCAGCTGTTCCAATTTGAGACTGAACATTTTACTATTTGTCATTATTGGTTAGTAAATTAGCACTTCCTGGTTGTCAGCTTTTCTCTGAGCTGTGGGAGAGATGCTATTTCAGTATGATGCTGAGGACTCAAGAACAGACAGAGAGCAAATCATGTAATGAATAAAATTACTAAAATGGTGATTGCAATTTACAGTGTATTTGCTAGTCCAAAATGAAAAGCTAGACCACTGATTCTCCAAACACCTGTTCTGGGGAGAAATAATTTTCTTCCTGAAGTAGTTTCTAAGTATTGGGAAGTGTTCTCCTATTTATTTTTTTTGGTGGAACAGAATGGAATGATACAAAATCAGCCATTTTTCTTCAAGTTTTACCTGAACAGTGTTTTGTGCTGTGAGATGTGAGTGCAGAACTGTCAGAGTGTGTATTGCTCACAGAGAATACAGGGCAGCTTCCACAAGGTGGGTCTGTCCTCCCTGCACAGCAAGGGGAGCCCTGAGAGCATCACTGAGTTGCATGTCTGTCTCTTGTACAGTACAGGGAACTCTTGACTAAGATTCACTTTAAAATAAAATGTGTTTAAAACATGTTATTTACATTCATTAAGAAAATGAAAGTGCAGCTTTTCTTCCTCCTTCAGCAATGTCTCTGATAGAAAAAAAAAACCCACCCTATTTTCAACAACATATATGCAGAACTAATTAGAAGGTAACATTACATTATGAAAAACTCTGGGCCATATGCCTTGCCATTATTTAAACTTTTGGGAATCCGTCTGGGAAGGAAGAAGCAGATAAACAAAAGAATGCACAGAATTATCCTAATTCATACAATCTGTTCATATCTTACACCATCCCAAAGAAAATATGTTTAATCTTGTGTAGGAGTTACTGAAGAGTAAGTAATAGCAAATAAATGCAGAAGTTTCATAGCTATTTGGCTTTTTAACTAGTGCTTTCACATGGAAAGTGAAACCCCAATTATCTTTGAACAACCATAAGCAGTAGCAGCTATAGGAAACAAGAAATGAAAGAAACAATTAGTGATATTAAAACTAATGGGCTATATTCAATAAACAAAAAACTGAAAGATTTTTCTTCTTGTTGCAAGGGACACCATGATGTAAATAGACATATATTTGCATAAAATGGGAATCAGAGATGAAATATATTTGCATTTAGTTCTATTTCATGTAGTCTTTTGACATTAAAAACTGTTCTCCCTTTTACAGAAGTCATGTGGAGATGGAGTTCTTTATGGAAAACAATCACTAAACCCACAAATAACTTTTTAATCTCTGTTGATCCTGGCAGCAGTCTTTGGCAAAAAAAAAAAAAAAAAGCAGCAATGGTGTCTTATGGAACGCTGGTGTGATTTCCCATGATGTAACAGGGTATGTAAATGATTCAATAGAGTAAATTTTGAGATTAAAAAAATTTGAATAGAGATGGTTGTGCAGGAATGCAAATTCCATGTCTCAGGAGTACAAATATGCAATTAGGGTAAAGATGCAGGCTTTTATGTCAAAATATTACTGAATGTGCAAAATAAGGAACATCAAAGAACTGGTTAAATTAACAAAGAGGTTTCATGTGGTAATCTAGGCTTCTTGCATATGTTATAACTTTGGAAAACTGGGAATAAATTCAGAGAGAAAGAAGGTGGATTAACCTGGAAGACCAGCTGGATCTGAACACAGGGAGTAAGGAGAGAGAAAAGTTTGCCTCTTAGTGACTGGATGGAGGAATAAATGGCATTCTTCTGATACTTTTAGACTCAGGGAATGAAGAAAAACTCAAATCTGAGCATGTGGTTCTGGTTGATAAAGAATGCAATAGTGTTATCATGACAGAGAAGGAAGCTTTAGAATACACATACTCCCCCTCCCAGCCCTACCCCCATTCTCTTTTCTTCCATCATTCTGCTCCTCCAGAATTCCATTTTACTTTTGCTATCTTTCAAGATGTTTTCTTCATTTGTTTTGTTCCGTTTTCCTATTCCTCTAGTTCATAGAATCTATCAAGGCTGCTTAGTTCCTTGAGAGGTCACAGGCACTTCAGATGAGACTCTGCTCTTAAAGGTAATTTGCTGATATAAATTTTTGCAGGTACTTACAGAATATCATACATATTCCCATTATTTTAGTCCATATTTTTTTGTAACCACTGCTCTTTTTTCCTCTCCTCTTGTGCTTATTTTTTGTACTCCGTCTAAAATGTTGACCACAACAAAATTGAAGTGCAGAGCCTTAATCTATTCTGAAAGGTATATTGAATATCCTGTGGTTTCTTACATATTTTCTATAAATATATCCCATTTAGGAGTGTATTTATAACGTTATTTCTGTAGGAAGTGTCTTCTGCTGTGTATTCAAACAGCGTACTATGAATTATGAAAATTACTAAAAGCAACAATGAGCTGTGGAAGTTAGGCGTGGCCTTTCAAAAGTTGCAAGTACATCCCATGGTTGGGTGAAATCTGACAAATTTTTTTCATAACAAGATTACATATTTTCCTACTTTCAGTAAAAGTCTTTCAGTCTGCACTGACTTACAGTAATGATTTTTAAATCTGTTTTTCTTCCCCAAAAATGTTTGTGAAGTCTTGCCAGAAAAAAAAAAAAAAAAAAAAAAAAGAAAGCAAACAAACTGAATAAACATGGATCTGAAGGAAGCAATGGTTACAACAGAGAATGCATCTGATTCCTCTTTCTGTATATACCTAGGAAGTGCAAAAGCAAGGTCTGCAAAAGAAGTTGTTAGAAATAGCCCTGGCCATGGTAAACTTCTAGCAGAAGCTGATCAAAGGCATGAGCTTCAGTCTGTAAAATCATGAGGGATGATCCTGTTCCCATCAGCAGGTGAAAATAATCTGGAAACCTTGCAGCATCTGTAACTTCTTAATATTTTTTTGCATGTCATATTTTATGTTGTTAGGAATCCTGCGTGATTCTAGTCAGTTGGAAAGCTGAGGGACAGCTTTGTTGTTTTAATGGCTTCCCTGCTCCTGTAAAGGGTTTATATTTGCATGCTAAATTATCATGCTTAATTTACTACTAAGGTTCACTGTTGTCGTTGTTTCACATATCCTGACAGAGAACAGCCATTTAATTTATTCCTTTGTTGGCCTATGTCCAGCTGGTGAACAAGTAATCCTAGCAAAGGCTATCAAATGTCCCAAAAATTAAACTCGATGTTTCTTCAAGCAGTAGTAAAGAAGATATTTAACTACTCTAAGACTTCCTTCTCACTTTAATGACAGATAAATCTAATAATAATCTGATTATAGTGCATAGCTGTGTTTACTTCAAAGCACACTCAAGATCAGCTAGAAGAACTTCAAACGTTCAGGAAAGCAGCTATTTGTTCTTTACAGGTAGAGAAACTGAAGTAAGGTGTCTGTGCTTTACAGATAGAGCAGTTGAGGTAGGGTGAGCAGCTACCTAATACACATCAGTCATGAACAGTGTGTGTCTATGCTCAAGCATACAGAGTCTCAATAGGTTTTGAAGGCTCTCCAGCTAATAGAAATTCTCTGCCTTCTCAGTATGTTATGTGATATAAGCAGTCAATAATAAGTCTCCAGCAAAGATTCATGTCACTTTATTATACTTAGCTGCAGTTATTAACAAATTTTCAATTGTCTGTGGAACAAAAATACATTTACATATGTAAATATGTAAATAATATTTTAATCATTCTCTCAGTTTTTCCTTTCTAATAAATACTCCACTCTTATTCCGTGCTCAGTTTTCTTTTCCCTTTCCACCTCTACCCAGCCTTTTCCCCCTATATATTTCATAACATGTCCTATTGTGTCTTCCTCTAACAATGGCATACCAGTGAGATGTGTAATGTTTCAGAGTGGGGAAATAGTTTTTATAGCCCAAAAAAAAGCAGCTGCAAATCATGGAGGATATGTTATGCATATTAAGAACTCAAATACTTTGGGAACACAGACCAAGTTACCAAAATCCAATGGGTGTTCTCTTAGCATTCATCCATTTAGATGTGAGGTTGGGCAGGATAGAGGACCAACTCTGGATTGTCATCTTTATATTACTAGCTCTAGCTGGAGCTTCAGCTTTCCTCACATCCAAGACAAAAACCAGGATTTTGGGTACACTGGATAATACATATTAGCCCTGGAAGACACATGAAAACATGGAATTTGGTCATTTCATTGGTAATTATTACAATGATTGTTGAGACAGGCTGATAATTTTTTCATTTTTTTGTCAGCTATAATAACTTCTTCTGTGTTGCCATTTTCCTTAGGATTACTTTCAGGTTTGGAAAGAGAAGTGAAGTTCTGAGAAAAAAAGATTTTAAGGGCACTTTTCTTCCAGTATAGTTCACTTAATGGTTTAAGACGCATTTCAGTACAGACTGGCCAAGTGGTACCTGGAGCTGTCCAGGTGTTTTGTGTAATAGCTGCAGTAACAATGCTTATATGCTAATATCAGTCATTAGTGCAAAAAGGAAAAAAGACACTGTAATTAAAAAGCATAGTAATTTCCATACAGTAGTTTTGTTGTCTAGACTGTTGTTCTGTAGTGTTTTCATGCTTAACACTAGAAGATGCTTGCTAGTGACAAATGGAATCTTGTACTGGTTTTACTGTTCTGTTCAGCAATGTTATTCTCATATATTTTTGTGTTGTCCTAATCCCCAGGCTTTGACATGGTAGAAACCTGAATAACATATTTGTAAATTTTCTGGAAAAAAAAAAGTACTGAGGTGCATTTTATTACCTCAGCTGTCTAGACAGCACAAAGGTCTAGAGACAAAGCAGACACTGGAGGCGATGACAGAGGTGCTGTATAGACGTGAAAGATAAAGACAGGAAGTTTGGAAAGGGAACCTGAAACCTGTAAATGAGATTCAAAGAGAAGAAATATGATGAGTGTCAGGCAAAGCAAATGATAATACCAGCAGCTTTCTGGATGCACTGGAGAACAAGGCAAGGATTTCAGGAAGGAAGAGGAGGCAGTGGGACAGAATGGTTTTTCTCTGTGTGGTCAAGAGCAAATAATGCCTTGGTGCTTTTTTGTAACCGTAGATATTCCAAACCACTCTGGTCTTTGGAAAGAGCTTTGTGCTGCAGGTTACATGGATTATTTCTAGACATTTGCTGAAGGTAGGAGTAGGAAAATATTTTTTAGTGGCAGTCAGTCCTGCAAATAAGTGTAATAGCACCACTATGTAATTAATGCCAAATGTATCATCATGCCTTAGTCACTAAAAGGAATTTAGGATGGATGCCTGTTTTCTCAGTGAATAAAATACTGCTTCACCCTAATTAGACTAATTTTTATCGAGGGCAGTGGTTAAATTAGATTAACGATACCTCTCTCCCTTCAATATTGTGACAAAGAGAAGGGAACATATATTAAATTGTGCACACACACACACAAAAAAGTTTCCATTTGCAATGATTTTAGTTCTTGTATGATCAAGTGAAAAACAAGTTCTGTTGAGTAGTGAGCAATGCAGATATTCTATGTGCCATTGTCTTCCATGGATAATTGGTAGTTTTGTTTGGTGATCGTTATGGGCAAAACTTTCCCATCATTGTTAATGCCAGGGCAGTTCCTGGTAGGAGGTCCACTGTAGATAAAATTTCTCTGCCTGTGAATATTTTTACTCTCTCTTTTAGTCCCTCTGTAAGATAGTGAAGCGTGTGCAGCTGCACAGTCTTCTCTCAGTTTGCATCAGCTTTGGCTTCACTAATGTCAGCTAAGTGGGTAGTGAAAAAGGCCTGAGGTATGTGGAAGTTTTTGTTTCATATCTCAAATCAGTCTGATGTGGTAAAATCATCTTCAGAATAAAAAGGTTAGCCTGTTTATTAATCCTGCATTCTTCCAACTTTTTCTCCCTCAAAAGTGATAACTCATTCATTGCATTCAATGATTCTTAGAAGCTGGGGCTATGAGTAACCCACATGTTATGTTTTCTTTACTGTGTTTATTGCTTTAAATGTGAAATTTTGTTTTGTGAGAGTATCTAGAGTCTTAGGCTGTACTGAGTCAGTGAGCTCATGAGAAGTGAAGGAATACTAGCCAAGTAAGAAGTGAGCATAAATACTTTTAAAGCTTTTAGCCTTGCAAATTTATGGAACAAACATTTGTTTTAAGTCTCCAAAAAGCAGCACTGAGCTAGTTCAAGCGATTTCTGTATGTACTTTTCAGTTGATTAATTTATATCTGCTGACAGTGAATTTATATATTAGTGTTAGGTTAAGTCAATTTTTATGTAGAGTTTGGTTTCTTGTACTCGTGAGTACAGCATCTTCAGCCTTTTCTGTTGTGGAAAAAGATTCTGTTCTTAAAGTGTCCTTTTGTGAGAACTGAGTAGACTGGAGCATTCAGAAAAGTAAGAACAAAACCATAAGACTTGCAGCCTCTGAATTATGTTACACCTTTCTGGTTTTCTATTTAAATTTTCACTTGTAATGTCAAAATCACACATTCTCAAAGTTGCAGAGGAACCAAATGTAAATAATTTCATTCATTTACTTTTTAAGTTAGTTTGAAAATGCTGACATCAGTGACCCTTTGATATGCATAAGCACTCACCAAACTAAGAGTTTTGTAAGTCATGATCTTGTTAAGTTTAGAACAACTTCTGTAAACTGCTGAGCTTTCCCTGCAGTAATACATTAACAGGCTTTTCCATTTTGCAGATCGTTTCACTCTAGAATTGTTGAGCATTGTCAGCTGGTTTTAGTGTCAATAAAATAAGTTTAGTGTAAGCACTATCATCTGTTAAATCCTTCAGGTACATTATTATAGGTATTTTTTCTGTTGCTTTTTTTCATGTAGAGGAACGAAACATAGTTCATCCACTAGTTGTATATTTAGCAACCAGTTCCAGTCCTACATGTACCTTCCATGTTTTTCTTCCAGCTTTTGGAATAAAATTGCTGTAGACTAATTTATGAGCTAGATGGTAGGCCTATTATCCTGCTAGTGCTTGTAATTACATAAATCCAGTTGACAGGTGTAAGAGTGATAGCTGGGCCAGCAAATTATAATATATGGCCATATCTGAAGCCAAAGTGTTTCACAGGATTGACAGCAGACTACATGTTGCAAATATCAGTCCCGCGTGCCATTCAGTTCCTTCTGATTGTTTTGTAGTCTTTGCACGGTCATTAGTTCAGATATGGGCCCAGTTCAAAGATGGAATTCAGGCAGATAACATGTTAATTTGTGGGCTTTGTAAAATGAGTTGCTGTGAACAGTCCACTTCCCGAAGAAGAATGTTACAAAAAAGACTAGCAGTTCCTGCACTCTTGATGATAATCTCAGTGAAGAGTGAGAGAATGGATTAGGAGGTACAATCTTATCAGTCCAGGACCGGAGTCTGATCTAACAATATTGTGGAAGAAACTGATGCATTTTCCCCTTGTGTTAAAAGAGGACTTGGCTTCTAATGTCATACAGTCATGAACTTAAAGCAGCTACTAACTCATTTGGAAAAGTGAAACCGCAGACAGTTCAGAGAAAAACGGATTTAAAGAAATGAGTGTTTACTTTCTGTCTTTCACCATAGTATAAGGGCACAGATTTCATAAGGCTGCACAGCATTTTTTTTTTTTTTTTTAATATTTAAAGAAATAATAATAAATTATATTTTACATTGAAAAGTGCTCATCCTTTGACTGGGAACCCGTGAAGGGAGCTTCTTGCAAGGGTTGCCCAAGGTCTAGCCAAGTTATAACAAAAGATCTGTCAAGCAAGGACAGGAATGGGGATTCCTGGGGTTTCCTACTGCCCAGACTGAGGGTTACTGAAGAAGGTGGTGCCAAATCTGAGATCACCCTGTAGGAGATGTTTTTGAATGAAAATCAAATGTCCAGAAACTGCCCTTAGGTGTTGATATAGCTGTGAGAACAAAAGGGATCTAAAAAGGCAGTTATCTCACATTAGCATTTTGATCTGAAGACATAGCTGTTTTGGGTGCAAATCCCAGTGTTTTGGATTGGTTTGCAGAATACTTTTGGTACATGTGAGCTAGACTGTTTTCGCAGAAAATTAAACAAGAATCTTCACTCTAGGTTTGCATCTCATTTGCTCCAAGCCCTGATATGGACATTGCAGTATGTACCAATGATTGATCCTTTGACTAATGTGGAAGACATTTAATCTGGAGACCAATCTAAATCTAGTCCTAAGTGAAACCTCAGAACAGTAGATCATGTAAGCATAAAGACCTAAGAATAAATTGTTTTGGTATACTAATCCATTCTAATTGTGCCCAAATTACTTGTTAATGTAAACAGAATGTAAGTTGACAAACCAACAATTATTCAATTTTATTTTTACTTTTTATTCTCATAATTACTCCAAACCTTGCTTTAGTGCTTTCTGGTAAAAACACAACAGCCCCATCTGTTTCTGCAAAGCACACTGGCCATGCATTTGCTTTTCAGCAGAAAGATTCAGTAGAATAGTAGAAACCTTTCAGTAGAAAGATTTCTGAGTCTCCCACTCAGTCATAGATTCAGGAAAGGACATACCAAACCTGCCTTAAAATCCAGGGCTGAATTGTTTTGTAATTTTACAGCTGGAAAGTTTAACATGGCAAAGACACAATGGAACTGTGTCATCCTCAAGATTCCCATACATATCACTCATTACCTTAGTCATCATTCCATTTGCCCCCACCTTTTATGGTGTAAAGGTGATTCATTTACACACACAGAAGAGAACAAAATACCACTAGGCAGAAATCAATCTGTCTGCACAGAAGCTATTTTTAAAGCTGTTTAGAATAGCACACACTTTTTCCTGAGACATGTTCAAAGATCATCACTCATACGACAGAATGTTGTGCTCACATAATTTCTGTTGGATATTTTGGATTTCAGAGAGAACAGGAGCTGCTTGAGAGCTAGGAATTGCTAAAATGATCAACACACTAGCACTTAAGCCCTTGGAAATACCCATAAAAATGACAAGTCAAGTCAGTAGCAGATTAACATCAGAAACTCTGGTATATAAAAGGAAATGATAGGAAAATCTGGGAAAAACAATAGACAGTGGGAGCTTTTGTATCTGGGAAGGATTTCCTTATTTTCTATTTATTTGTAAATGTGGCACGAATTCTGCTGAAACACGTGGGGCAGTTTTAGTGATTTACATTTCTGACAACTTCCCTTGGTGGCAAAAATAGAAGGATTTCTATTTTTAAAACTTAAATAAAAATGCTACCTAATCTGATTGCAGGGGCTACAGAAAACTGTGTCTACCCACTGCATTCAGATCTGTTAAAATGTAGTATTCCCTAATCAGATGTGTAACGAGGCTTTTGATTTTCAAAGCCAAATGAAACAGAGGTGGCATACCAACGAGGTCTTGAAGGCCTGGCATTCTTTCTTATTTCTAAATAATTTAGGGTTTTTTAAATTTTGTTTATTTATTCCATTCCCAAGATTTATCGGGATGTTTAATCTGTGCCAGAACAACAGCAGTGGCGTGAACAGTTCTAATTGTTAACTCTTAATTCCTTTTGTCTCTGGATACTAGTTGAAACATTTAGTATATGCCATGTCTATTTTCATTAAAACTATTCATCTGAAATCTGGTTACAGTTCTTTTTTAGAATAGACTTGAATTCACCATTCACAACTCTTTCCTGGCAGTACTATATTATTAACATTCTGCCTTTTCTGTTTTGCTACAGCAGAAATAACTGAAATGGCCAGACCCCTCCAGGTGGCAGATGACAACAATATGAAGAAAAACAAAATTCTGAAATGAATGTCCTGGAATGGGAAAATCAACAGATTGCCCAGAATCACACCTGAGCCATGCATGGGTCAACTAAAAGTCTGGTAACTTCACTGCGATTGAGTTTTATTTGGGGGATCTGTTTTAAAAATTCAGTTTTCATATACATATCGTTATAAATCTATGTTACTGAGAATTAGTGTGGAGGAACTAAGGCCTACGGGACTATTGTGGTTTTCTGTTTGCCATCTTTGTAAAAAAGAGAATTGAAGTTACCTTTTTTATATTTTTCAGAATTCATGTTTTATTACTCAGTGGCACAAGTCCTTCTAGTCTTTTAAACCTGCCTTGTGGTTTTTACTTTGTTTCAATTAGAAAATGATTTGCTTATCAATGATTGAAGACATTTAATAATGCAGAATTTCTTTGAGTTTTGTCAGCTTGGATCCTAGCTCCTCGTATAGCAAGATGTTATACCATCTGAAAAATATTGCTTGCAGCAAGTATGGGAAGTGAATCAGTAATCTGAATTTCAAGGTAAATGTTACATTTAGTGCCTAGACACCTATTGGTGCTTGGCACTGCTGGTCTCTGCAGGCCAGGACACAGATTTAAAAAGCAGGAAGCTAAGAAACCTAACCATTACTTGCTGACTTACACACGGTGACTGAAGACGTGGTGCTACTGGGAAATTAATCAATTCTTTCAGTTCTCTCATAATTAGGTTTGCAGCCTTCAGGGAAGATCTATGGTAAGGAAGATACAGAACAAGGACTTCTAGAGGAGGGAAAAAAAGCCAACCTTGAAATTCAAAAACATAGACTAAGGTAAAATAGCCATTAATTTATCAGCTTAATTAATATCTAAATAGAAATGCCAATCTGGCCTCTCTCTGCAGTTTAAAATACTCATTTTACTGTATTTTGTCTGCTGAGAAGCGCTGGAAGCCATTGAGGCAGATGCTAGATAGGCATTTTCATGACACTATTTCCTAGTGAGTGCTAGTTGGCACTAATGGAACCTGAAAGCTCCCCAAAATTCGGTGCCCACTTCTGTGTTATGCTTTTACATGGAAGAAAAAAAAAAAAGAAAAAACCCACATCATATTCTCCAATTTTTACACCTAACACTGAACATAGAGTGCCGAGATGTGGTGGATTTGTTATGCAGGTTCCTCTTCACACAGAGCAGTTTCAAAGGATCTGTGCGAGCTAAGGAGAGACTGATAAGCTCAGGATGCAGCGTGGAGCAACATGGTTTGTGTTGTTCCAGCAGACCAGGGTCAGCAGCCTTGCAAGCCTGCCAGACAGTATTTTGTTTTCCTGAATTAGAAGTGGAGTGTGCCAATAGTAGGTTTCCTGGTTAACTCTGAACTGTAAATTGAGGGAGAGCCAGGTGCCCTGGCCTCATCCAGAGTCAAGATAGAGCTAATCAGTGATCATTTGATAGAGCCATCAAATTCAGCAGGGGCTGTGAATCCTTGGTTGCCATACCAGTGATATGTCAGCCAGTCACTGGCGAGAGTACCCTAGAAGTCATCTTCTTCATTACAGCATCTGGGTTTAAAAAAAGAAAGCTTTGCTTTCTGGTTTTTTGAAAAGGGGAAAACCCCAGCACTGTGGAAAGGAAAATGTATGCCATGGTTAAAGGTATTTTTTCACTTTGAGACCTGCTACAGTTATGAAAAAAAGAAGCAAATTAATCCTGATACTCCTCAACTGAAACACCAGCAAAGTTTCTTTTTCAGTTCTTGATAGTCCTCATGTGACAGATGTCCTCAGCCCAATGACTATCAAACACTCTCTTGTTCTGTATGTGCATAAAATGATGGCTCGCAAGGTTTGGGGGTATGGAATGAGTGTTACATTGCTGTAGTCTGCTGCTAATATTAGAACAGAATGAGCAGCTCACTTCCTGGAGCCATCAGCAAGCTTTATTTTCAAATTTTTTTCAGTGGTATCAGACATGTGGAATAAATTATCATAAATTGCTTATGATTAAATGCAAAGCACCAGGAGGATTTGCAGTAGTTAATCCCTTTATTTCTGAGGTCTGTGAAGAGCAAATTAAGCTGAAGATGGATACATAACTGGTTTTCATTAAAACTATTGCTCTTATATAATAGTATTGTTCTGTTTAATTATGGAGAATAATTTTAGAAATTATAAACTTTAGGAATAAGGCAATGTCTACCAGCCTGTAACTGCTGTTATTCTGCATCAACTGCAAGTAGCAAAAGTGGTATTAGAAACATTAAGACTTGCTCTAACATTTCATAATAAACTAAATCTTACTTCATACTAATATATTACCTGGCTATGGCCAAAAGCAGGATTTCCTCCTAAATTCTGCTGAAAGGTCTTCTTCTATTTTCAGATATCTTGATTTCAGTAAAGTTTTGGGAGAGATTTGCTTTCCATTTAAATAAAATAAATTAATGTCTGGCATCTGAAAGGATTTCTTGGGTGAGGAAATGTTTAGTGAATCTATGTCAAACAGAAGAAAAAAAAAACCAACACCACCTCAAACAAAATGAAGTGAGATTTTTGTTAGCACAAAAAAGAAATTACTCTCTTTTCTGAGAAGCTGTGCACTATAATACTTTGAAAAGGCACAGTTCTTTGGAAATCAGTCCTTCAGCAACATTATACTATGCATTAACATGACTTTATCTGAAAATGGCTCAATGGAATTATTATGGGTTGTGTGCATAGTGTGTGCTGTAGGAAGAGACAAAGATGAGAGAGACCAACAGAACTGGTATAGTGTGGCAATTGTATGCTGTGGTGTTCTTGGGTGTCCTCTGATTGACTCAGGAGAACATCTGTTTCCTGGTTTTAGTTACGATTTTAGATATCATTCATTCCAAAGGTCATGAAATAGCAGTATTTTCTCTATGGCCATGTCTGTGTATTTTAGTTATTGCCTGTTTTTAGGAGAGGCAGCTGAATGGAGTGGGTGAACCAGAGAATAGCTGTTCAGCAACATATGACTCTAAACTGGCCCTGTTTTACTAAATAGGGCTAGTTTTAGTTTTGTTCTTTCTATGGAGAAGTGAAACCTTGAAGTAATCCTTTCACAACTTACTTAAAGTAAATTGTCTTCATTGTTTCTACTTACAACACTGAAATGTGACTTAAAGATGAACAAAAAGAGAAAGCAGACAGGGAAAAGTAGATGCACTTAATTTCTCATTTAGTTGCTTCTTTCTTTCTCCTTCTCCTTTTCGGTATCTACCAAAGAAGCAGTTCGCCCAGATGTCTGGAATGTAAATACAGCCAGGTCTCAAGATCTGGACAAGAGGTGCTATCAAGGTGGTGTTCTCCTCCTTCAGTGGCAGAGGAGTTCTGAATTGTTGGTAAATTCCCTGGGTCCATAGAGCAGCCCGATCCTGTTGGCTGAGCAATTTTTCCCCATGGTCCCTGCAAAGACTCTGGATTAAGAGGACTATCTACATGGCTACAAGGGTTTAGAGGTACACCTCTAGTTTGTGGTTCCATGAGGGAAGGTGATGGGATCCAGCCGTTTGCCATGGCTGAAATGATAATCTCCTCTCTTTGCTCCCCGCTAACCACACCCAGCACTCACCCTGCCTGTGGTCTAGCTCTTGGCAGACTCCTCTGTGAGCAACTTTAACTGTTCACCCAGCATGAAAAGGGCAGGATTTTCTTGAGTTAACAAACTGAATTGCTTCATGCAAATATTTGATTAGTGCCATGACTGGTGCAAGGGACAAGGGTGGGACAACGGCAGAGAAAGGAGGAAAGGCATAAGAAAAAATGAAAACAGAATCTTCCCCTTGGCTTTTGTTTTGGTCAGATTCCTGTGAAATTTCACTGTGAGATACAGATTCTATTTATTAGTTGGTTCTTTGGGTTTTTTGTTTTTTTTTTTTTTTTTTTAATCGAAAAGGAAAATAGAAGGGTTAATTCAGATAAGGGGAAAATACACTGCTGTTAAAGCTAAAACAAAAGGTGGTGGAAGATTTTTTTAGATACTTTGGATTGGTACATGTACTTCTTGTTTGCCCTGCTTATAGCAAACATTCTTTTTAAACAGGTGCCGAGCTAATTAGGCAAGGTCTTTTCTTCAACTCCATGGCATTTCTGTGTATGTCACATGATACCTTTGAAACAGCAATTTCTGTATCCCAGGATCAGAAGGTTGGCATACAAAAAAGGGAGAATGTGTGCCCACATTCTTCTTGACAAGGGAGAGCACTGAAATTGCAAGAAATTATGAATTGGGATCTGACCGGTCTGATTTCTCTCTGTATGTCTTCTTTTTTTTCCATCTGGAAATTTCTTTGCTGGATGAATTTGAGCCTTTTCTACATTAGTTCAGGATTTATGGATGTTCAGTAGATTAGGCAGAGGCACTGTGCAGCTTGGAGATGCCAGATGCGTTCGTGTTACACGTTCAGAACAAATTCAGAGCGCATTTTGAATAAGTCAGATGGTTTTCAGGCAGCATCACAGAAGCCTGCTGTGGAGCTAATATGAGTATTCTCCATAATTCCAACATGATCCAGAAGCACTGGACTTAAGTATTTTGTAATAAGGGTGTCGTTTTCACTCTCTGTGAAGTCTTGCGAAAGATGACAGCCGAACCCTGCTGCAGAGAACTGTGGGAGTGTGGCACACAGGAATGGGAAAGCGTGGAAACAAAACTACTGCTATCAGTATGTGCAGTGAGCCTGGCCAAAACACGCCACCTTTTGTAAATAGAGCTTGTGAGGGTTGTGTTGAAGGCTGTGAACATGAGTTCAAAAGAAAGCAACTTTTCCTGGAAAGTAGGATTTTTTTCCACTTTTCCACTAATTTTGCCCAACCGGCTGTTGTTTCTTTTCAGCAGGTGCACCACATTCTCAGGCACTGGTATGAAGTTCAGTGTGTCTAAACCCTGGGGAACAATATTGCTTAAAGTTTTTCTAGGATATTGCTTAAGGTTTCTGTTCCATGGCACTTCACACATCCTTCCCCCCAGGACCCACCCTGTCTTACTGTTGAAGGTGGTACATAATCAGTAGCAATCTCCTTCAGTCAGATGGGTGTGCTAATAAGCTAAAGACAACAGGCAGAGGAAGTACTATTCAGAGGCCTTGAGGTCCCTCGGGCTATGACTCAGATTTGGGACAGGGTGCAAGGAATTGCTTTATTTGGTATGTGTTGCCTTCTTAAGTGCAGTGTCATTCTTAAAAGTGAAAGACTGACGTGCACAACCCTCTTCTTGTTTTTCAGAGTGAGGTATGTGGATCATACTCCTGTTAAACAAACAGAGTCATACAAGGTTTTCCATGTTCTAGATGTAACTTGGCAAGGGCTGAGGAATCCAGAGTTCAGACTGCTGTTGCAGACAGAATTAACTCCAGTGCCATGATGTATAATGCAGCTACACAATTCCACACAGGCCATCCAGTGCTACCCAGTTCTGTGTAATGGGTTCAGAAAATTAGTTCAAGTGTTCTGATTTAGCAAGGGACATTATAAATACCTCACCACATGTGAAAAAAAATCTCAAAAAGTGTGGCATGTACAAGATAGCAAAGTAGTGCCTTAACTGCAACTGGAGAAATTATCAGTGTAATATGGCATGAAAATAATAATCATAATAAAATGATAATTCTAATCCTCTGACCTGGCACTGATTTGCAGAATAATTGTGGCTGTTGTTCCTGAATTCCTGGTAGAGAACTCTATGCATTCTAAACCCATTCCTTCAGATACCACATGCTTTAAGTTTAGGTTACTTAAAAGACTTTTTTATTTGATTCAGGGTTGGGTTAATTTTATAGTGAAGGAGAAAAAGTTCATTAGCAGACAAAGCAGTGTTTTTATCTTCTTGGTTTTCCAGCTAGTGGCTGTTAAGAGAGGTGAATCACTTACATGAATGCACTAATATCTACTGTAGAGCTTGTAACCCACAGCAATTTTTTGCCATGAGTAAATTTTAGCTTTTTTCTGGCTGCAGTCAGGACTGAGGTTTGCTAGTGTCAGCACACCACATGTGTTGCTGTGCTGTTATTAATTGTGAGCAGGAGCTCACTGAACAAACTCGAGGCAGGGACTGTGCATTCACTTTCTTATACTGATCACATGCACTAATGATCAAACTCGAACACTGGGAATGCTGCATTTGAGTCTGACAGGAAGAATTAACTAGGCCAAGCAATGAATTGCACTTGACCTTGAATGTTTCTGAAATATACAAGTAAGAGAAGGTAAATATTGAACCTGAGGGACATCCTGATGCTTTTATCTGAGCCCACTATATAGCAGGAAGGGGGGAAGTTACTTTTACTTTTTGTGAATGCCTAAGGATCTGAGCATGCTCTGTCGAGCAGGATACAGAGCAGACTGCAGCTCTGTTCTGTGTCTGTTAAGGAAATGAGCCCCACCTCAGCTAAAATGGGCAAAACATCCTTGGTAAACAGAGCATTGGGCAGAGCTTACACAATTAGCAATTACTCTGTGAAACCCAGGCTGGCCACTGCCCAGCTTTAACTGAACTTTTATCCTCCCTCAACATTTTGTTTAGAAACTTTTTATTTTTAAACAATAATACGCACTAGCAACACCCATCCTGGAGGACATCAACTGTTCTGACAGCCATCCCAAACGCCTGATTAAATTGGGAACAGCAGATGCATTTCTCCTAACAGAAACGACGAAAAGTCAGTGACTAGTACTTAATGTCCTATGCATCTTCATTAATGAAAGGGAAACAAATTGCTCCTACAATGCTGCATTGTTAAACTCAGTCCTGCAAAAAGGGTTCCTCACAGTTATAATAACAAGGTGTTCTTCAAGATGGAAAGTGAGTATGTTGGAAAACTGTCAATCAGGGAACAGGCTGAAGCCCCTAAAATTGTCTCTGTGCTCAGACTGAATTTAAACTGTGTGCGAGACAAAAAGTATTTTGCTGATCCCAGTTTATGTGAGCAAGGTTATGCCCTCGTTTCTTTCCAACAGTCTATCTAATTTTGTAATTTGACCAAAAAAAAAACCCAAAACTGAACCTTTAGTTCTCTGCTACTTCCAATAAGAGCTTAGAGTGACTCCTGAGTCACTGAGAGTGGCCAGTTACCAAAATAACTGCTTGCTCTTTGACGGTTTCAGAGTTCAGAGTAGCTGGGTACTTGCCCAGAGTTACTTGAAACAATATTAACCACTGATGGCTCCCCAGATCAAGTGCCTCCTACCTCTCCTACCTGCATACTGAGCTCTTTACAATCCACAGGCTTCCCAGCACTACTAACCAGCTGGTTACACTGCTAACTCTAGTTATGTTACAGCCATGGCCACCTCTTTTTGCAAACAGAATCAAAAGTGCTGCATGTCAATAGGAAGAGATGTAGAAAAACACGAGGACAGAATTCACTTTTGTTTCATAATCCAATTACTTTGGATACACTGACTCAGTGGGGCTATTCCAGCTCTGAGAATAAGGCCTGCTCCTGTGAATACGTGCTTGGAATCTCAAGCTCTGCCAATTCATGCTGGCATGACTAAAGAGATTCCTGCTTCCAGCTCTCTGCCTGTTCTCCTGCTAGATGCTATCAGGCCAGTGGGAGGGGTGGCTAGCTAGAAAATGTTCCTGTCCTGAGCTTTGATTCACAGTCCTTGATGGATTTTCAGTTCAGCCACTAAAAAAGTTACTGTCCCATTATCACTCATAATTCCAACAAAAATTTCAGTCAGAGCCTCCAATCTAAACACAGGGTGTTAAACTCTATTCTTCAAAGCTGTGAGCAGTATGGATCTGTCAAAGTCATTGCTTACATCCAAGGGTAAAGTCAACTAGCCAATGTGTATTTGTATGAATATCCACACCTGCTTTTAACCACACTGTTGTCACATGATCTCCCAGTAAATGTTTGTTTCCTATATGGTTCTAAAACCAAGTTGCTTTTGTAAGGAGTTTGTCAGATCATATACTGATAGTTTTACACACCAAAAGAAGTAGTAGCAGAGCAGCATTTTAGGAAAAGTTATTAATTACATGTTATAAAGAAAATTGTTCTGAAAAATATTCTTATTATTTAAATGAGATCATCTGGGGTTTTTTTTCTCAATAATGTAGTAGTAGAGAAAATTTTGAATGGATGCAAATCTGTGCTGGTGTGAGGAGCAACCTTGATTTTTTTTTGGGGGGGGAATGTGTCATAAAAACAAATTATTGGTCTGATTTAGAAAAACAATTTAAGAGCTATTTTGGGAGTAGAGTCTCCAAAGTCCTAGCCTTTGGGTGTAAAGCAGGCAAATGTCTGGATTTGCTGAATAAAAAATGATGCCAGTAGATAACTGGAATTATTTTGACTGAAGCTAGCAAATATATCTCATCACTATGGTTGCAAAAACAAACACCCACCAAAGAACTGTATCTGACACAGAGAATATAATTAAGGGAAATGGAACGATTTGCACCCTGTAATAAACTCTTCATGCTCCCTCACATGAATCAGTGGTCAGAGAGGTGAACTCTGACCTTGATGTGGATATTCTCTTTGAGTTCTTCCCATTCTGACAGTAACAAATAGGGCAAACATTACCTAAAAATAGAATGGAACTTGAGATGTATCTTCCTACTCAGAACCATTCCATCCCACATTTTTGATAGTGGATGAGAGGAGGTTAGAATCACATCTCTGGATCTGAATTCAAAAGTATAGTTTTGCTTTTGAGTCTGAACTGTAAATAATTTGGGTTTTACATCTGGTTTGGATGTAGTTAAAGACAACAGGACTTTCCAAAAGTGCCTTACTCTTAAGGGTCCTGTCAGTTCATCTTTAATGGGATCAATCCACAGTTAAGCAAGTAATGAGGTTCTATACCACTAACATAAATAATTTCTTACAAAATATATTAGTATGTTTTTAGCCACAAATATTTTTAATTAAAATTAAAAATAAAAACAATAAAAAGATGAAAAGAAAGGATTCTATATACAGGGTTAAACATCCACAAAAGGAATGTAAAAGTCAGAGAGATTTTAGGATGAGAGGCACAGCTCACACTGGGATGGCTGATGTCCTTCCTTGTTGATGTGTGGCGCAGCTGCTGAACTATCACCATTTAGAGCCAGATTGAACATGAAATTGATGCCACTTTTTTCAGAGCATGGTTCATTGTAAACAGTCATTCAGCATCATCTCTTCCAGGACCTGAGGTGACCCTTCTCATCACGGCAATCTTGGAGAAAGGAGAAGCCAGAGTAAGTAGTAGTACAGCTGTCCCAAAATAAGGCACCAGCTTTCATGAATCCAAGCTCTCAGATGAAGATGACACCCCTCCTCCCCCAAAACCAAGCAAAGAAACAAAGGAAAGACACCCAAAAAAGCCCAGCTCTGTGGATAAGAACCTCAATCCCCCAATCTTATCAATAGTTTTCTGCTCAAGACTGATCTTGGTGCAATTTGCCTTGAGTGATTCTGTGAAGATAAGCTATACCAGCAATGTTAATGTCCTTCCTCCTCATCCTCTCCCTCTGGAAAGATCCAGGTTCTCCTAATAGTTCTGAAAGATGGTGCACAACTGTGAGTCATGCATCCCATTCTCTGTTGAGAAGATGCAATGGTGAAAAAACACATATAAAACTTTAACATACTGTGTAATTCTTCCTTCAGAAGACTGTGAGTATTCCTTCCCCACACCCCATTGTTTATTTGGAGAAACTGAATCAGGAAATCTGAAAGACATGTGAATCCATATCAGTAGAAGAGCTGAATGTAATAAGTTCCCAATAATATGCTTAGTATTCCAGACTATCTCATCCAAAGAAAAACACCATCTTGCTTAACACTGAAACCAAATGGTATGAGCATACTTACAAAGGCACTGTAGGGTTAAGTAACAGTGATGCACTTTGAAAACCTTTTGGCACCAGCTTATTTAAAATTAAAGGTAGAATTCCATATTTAAATTGCGGCTCATGGATAGCCACAAACTTTACAGTAAACATTTCCTAGCCTGGAAAGGAGTAAGGATGTAGTTCTATCTTACCTCTTCTAACATATTTTGCACCAGAAAATAGGTTCAAATATACTGAAATTAACAATTTTCAAATAGTTTCTGTACTTTGGCTCTATATTTTACAAAAGTGAATGATATAAATGCATTCCCCCCAGTCAGCAGTAATAGTGACATCATATAAAGGGAATGTACACAATGCCAAAAGTATCCTGCTGGTTTGTATTAGCTTTCTTGGTCAGGCACGTCCTCTGTAGCACTAGTTAAGCCTTACCAGTTTGAGAATAGACAGAGTCTATTTGAACAGAGAGTGAATGAAGACTTCTCTGTGGAGAGAAGGACCCTGCACCCAGCAAAGAGAGCAAAGCTGTTAGAAACGTTTCAAAGGTGGATGCGTGCCTCTTCAGACACAAATTAGTCAGCACTCTTTGGGTACAAATTTAACACTTCCTCCGCAAAAATAGTAACACAGTAAAGAGTGGAATGAGAGGTTAAAGACGTGAAACTTATTATATACAGTCTTTCTAAATGACCCTTCCAGGCAAATGTTGACATACTTCCCAAAACAGATGGAGAAACTAACCTGGGAACTAAGGAGAAAATGGGTTTCTAGGCAAAGAGGGGAAAAATAAATGCTCTTGTGTGTTTAGAACAAATGGTGGGCAATGTTCACACCTGATAACAGAGGCTTTTCACAGGGTTTGTTTAGGTGGGATTTTTTCTGGGGTTTCTCTTCAGCTGCTGTTACACTAATGTAAGCAATAAACCCACCAGTTTCTTGTTATTAGCTGGAAAAAGTTCATTTTGTGAGTATGGATTTGAAAATCTGTGCTGAGAAGGGAGTGTGGGATGGCATTTCTTTCCTGGGTACAAATTCAGCTTCTCATATTGTTAGTAACAGCTGTATGTATAACTGTGGAGCTGCTATGATGAAGTGAAAAGCAGCTTCAATATGTTTTCCTTTTCCTTCCTGAAGTCCAGAAGCTATACAATCCTTTCTGAAATATAAGTACGCTACAATAGTAGCTAAAGTACTTTTATTTTCATTTCAAGATGTACTGTTTGACTTAATGCTGGACACAGCCAAAGGAATTTTCTATTAAGTCCCTTAATTGATTCCCATTCCATTAAGTCCCCTTCATGAATCCTTTGAAAGATTAACTTTTCAAACACAGGATCTGATTCTGAATTTCTAATTCTTTTGGCACAAGTTTAAGTAAGCCCTTGTGTGTCTGTGGGTGGTGAAGGTGACTGTAGTTTAATGGTAGCACATTTAGTGTGTGTATGTTACTTATATCTCTATGGTAGCAAATTAAAATCAAGCTGATGGCAAGCTGCTGGTGATAATAAAGGTAGTTAATTGTAGTTTATCAATGAGTGCTTTGAAAACTGAGGTCTAAGGAAAATTAGAGAACAGCGGGAAAAAAATGAAACAACCATGTATTTGAACTGTGTATTTACTGAAAGATCTCAACCCACTAGGAGGAGATACATTGAGCAGATGGGTTGGCAGAGGCATGTATACAGCTGTTTTTGTCTGCCATACAGGTGTTCAATCTGGCTGCTTGCAGATTAGCTACTAGATGCCAGAGTTTTTGAGGGGATCACCTTGTTTAAGAAAAAGTGGCTTTTGTCCATTCCCACAGCAAGTTCAGTGAATGAGGCAGAAAGGCTGTTTTTCACTTCCTCCCTACTCACCTCTTTGACCCAGTCCAAAAATCCCATTCACCTTCTGCCAGAGTTGGATTTACACAGGAAAGAAAACATTCTGCAGTTACGGTACCGTGGTTTTGCTTTTTCTTCTGGTAGAAGGAGAAGATGAAGCGAAACCAGGCATTGTTAACATTCAGTATTCAAACTTTTGTTAATGTTTTGTCATTCATCAGAGAATTCTTTTTGGGTTGCTTTTGATAGACTGGAAAACATTATCTGAGATCTGTGTGCCTTTATTTGAAATAATGTTTTCCAGTAGTTCCAAGATGAGCTAGTACTTCATTGTAAGTATATTGGGATACAGTGCTGTGAAATTTTGGGGGGTTGTCCAAAGCTAGACTGCAGATATAGCTGTATAACATCCACAAGCCAGTTTGCTCTTTTCTAAGTTGCAGTGAGCCATGAAGTAAATGTACTTTATGCACTAGTGATACATGTCACCTGAAGAATCTTCAGCAGTAGTGTCAGATACACATGATTAATGAAACGCTGTCTACTACAACACTGAGTGTCAAATGCAGAGTAGGTTAAGTTAAGTAGGTTAAATAAATTTGCCTCAAGCATAATATACTGGTGTACTTTTCTGATGCTATGTGTGATTGCAGCTTAGAATGATCTGAAACTGCTGTTCAAGCCAAGGTTCTCCTGTTGCATTTTTGTCTGGTATTCCGACCTGACTGCCCTGTCACGGGCAATCGCTTAATTCCTTTTGAAATATCCTTCTTTCCTGTATGGAATCAAATCTGTAAGAAACTGGACAACCTTTCTTAAATTCAGACATAAATTTCTGACCATTGTAAAAGGACAATAGGCGAATGTTAACCTGACTTTGTTATCTTTAATCAAGAAATAAGAATATATGTAGAATGTAGTATTTTGTTCTTGCTCCTCAACAAAGTCTTATTTTCATTACTTTAATTTACACACACTCAAAATTCTATTAAAGAGCTCTATCTAATACTGTAGTTTATGAATGCAAGTTGTGCAGTCAATGCCCTGAACAGTGCATTGAAAATCTAATCAGAATGCATTTGGTCTGAAAACTTGTTGCAAGCATCTGTATTTTGTGCTAGAGAAACCCATGTGAAAACTCTGAGCTTGTCAACTTAATTTTTTAGCAAAAATTTTTGTTGGCACAAGATGGTAGCAGCAGCTACATTCATTTAACAGGTAACTCCTAATACATGTCTGTATTTGTATGTGTTGAGATTAAATAAACACATAAATGAACATTCTGGTATATGTCTAGAAAGTTAATTCTGCAGTAAAGTTGTCAGACATTCCAATTTAAAATAAAGCTACTGCACCACAGTGACAACCACTCTGAAGTATTCTCCTTCTAGGTGTATGCTTGGGTTTTTTTAAAGGAATTTTTTTTTTCCTTTGTAGAAGGAGGAGGTGTCAGGGAACTGTAGAAAAAGGATTGTGTTTATATTTGAGAGGAGCAATCCTGTTATGCTCTTTCCAAGTCTGCTTTAATGCAGGATGTTTTCATTATGTTTCAGAAAGATGGTGAAAAAGGAAAAAAAAAAAAAAAAAAAAAGGAAAAAAAAAAAAAACACCACAGTGAAAATGCAGACAGAGCCAAATAAGAGTGAAATTAACAATTAATCAAGAGAAGCCTGTGTGTAAAGAAGCAAAGTGCTGAAAATTAAAATTTCAGTGAGACTAAATATTTTTGCCAGTTTTAGAGACTGCTCTATTTAAATAGAAGTTTAGTTAGTAGAAAACCAGGTTTATTAAAACTAAGAAAAAGGAGTCATTATCTGAAAGTAATATCAGTTTAACTGATGGAAGAAACAGGTCCATAAACTGTAGCGAGTTTAGTGAACAATAAATATAGTTGAAGAGGTTTGAACTGCTCTTTTAACTCTTGGATATCTTGGTTTCTACTGTACACTTGTAAATCACGACTGCTTTCCAGTTATGAGATGTGTAACTTAGTGGATTTCTCCTAAAATGGCAATTCAGATTTTTTTAAAAATGTTTTGCATATTCATATTTCTTCCCATGTGATATGATTGACTAAAACTTTACCACTTAATGATATGTCTCAAGACATGTTGTGGCATCTCTTGACCTATTATGCAGCAGACCAGTGGTGCTAGCATATTTAGCTAAGACATATTGAGATATTTCAGCATCTGCCTTTAGAACAGGCAAGTAGCTGTAAATGAAATCTGGTCTTTGGGATGCATTTCAGACATTCACAGTTCTTTGTCTGAGTTAATCAATCTGCTTATATGACATGCTTAGTTACAAACATGTTGCTGTTTTTCATAGGTGTGGTAGGTGTGAAGCTATTAGGTAGTAGCCTTTGAATCCAGACCAGTCACTGGAATGCCATATGGAACCTGGATGGAATGGTAAAAGTATTACATAAATGTATTGGGTATTTTTGTGTGGATGTATTGATTTTTGTTTAGTGAGTGGCTATTAGAAATGAAATTTGGAAAATAATGCTGTGGGTCTGGACAAACGATCTCCTAAGTGAGCAGTGCAGTTGTTAGGATGGAGGCTTACCTCCAGTCTGAATCTGTACCTGTGCCAGCAGTCAGCAAACCAAGGGCTCAAAAGAATCAAAGGGCAATTGTCCTTTGAAAGGCAAACTGTAAAACAATTGGCACCCTCTTCATAGCTGGCACTGGAGACCTATCCCAGTGAAGTCTCACAGAAGACCAGCATACTGGAAGATGTCCAGCTCTAGGAGAGGGTAAGGAGAGCCAGCCCCTCGGAGGGCTTTGCAAGAGGCTGTCACAGCCAGAGCTTGTACTCTCAGCCTGAGGTAATAAATGAAATTTTGCCCCTGACCTGTCATTTTGCTGAGCACCTCTAAATCAGTTTTCGCAGACATGCCAATTACCAAGTTGACAGCTTAATTTGAAACAGAGTGCAAAGTTCACTGTCCTCAGTCCTGTGAGGTTGTTGTGGAAGAGATGGTGTCTGCTCCACCCTCCCTACTCGGGGTACTGCAGCTCCCCATATACTCCCAATTGATGGCTGAATGCCACAAGTTACACTCCTGAATGTGTCATTACTGCTCTTTTAATGCAGTGACTGATTTATTATGCAAGTCTGTGGTTGTGCTGTAATCAAAAATCCATATGGCTTGAGGGAGACAGGATAGGGTAACCTACATTAGTGTAGGGTGGATTTCAACTCTTAGGTGTTGAGTTGTCAACAAAAATATTTGGCTTCCCTTTAATATACTACACAGTAGATTGCTTTCTTATTCTAAGGAAAAAAAAAACCAACCTGATATTGAATTAAAAGACCTTGTTGTATATTAAAAGAAATTTAAAAGAGGGTAACAATAGGGCAGTCATATAGAATGTGATATCTGAAACAAGAGCCAAGTTAGAAAATGATTAGCTGTTTACTGGCCAAGGAAAACGAGTCTCTGTTAGCCCTAACCTGTCTGCTCCTCTCATAAGGCTCATATACCAACACGTGGGAGCTCTATGGCAGAAATTTACATTTAATTCTGTCATGTTTTACTTGGCAATTGTATTCCTCCAACTTTATTGATTTCAGCATTCAATATTTTAATGATGCATCTTAATAAAATATACCTTAGAGCACAGTCAATCGGTTCTGCATAATAATACAAATATCGCTTCCACTTAATGATGTGGCGGTTATTCCCAGTCACTGGCCCAGAAGAAAAAGTTCATTGAGCCATGAAGATCTAATTTCATGTCTCCATAATAGATACATGAAAAATGTACCAAACATAAGTCATTAACTGAATGTTACAACTATAATTTTAATTCTTGATTCGGAATTCATCCATTAATGAATTTATGCTAATACAGCATTTTTGTGTTTGCACTATTTTTTTGGGTAAAGTGCCACATGATTTAGTTTTCTTAGAAAATAAAAGTAGCCTTATAGGCCATGTACCCATCTAGTCCACCATTCTATCTCCAAAAGTGGAGCATTACAGACAAATCTGTCATGATTCCTGGATGTGCAAACCAGCAATATAAAAAGCTGGCATAAAATCATTTTGCCATCCAAGGTAGTGGGCCAATGCTAAACATCCAGAGTACTGGGGGAGGAAGACTGACCTTACCAAGAGAGCAGGGGAGCTGACAGAAGATAAGGAGGAGCATATTTTCACCAGTAGGCAGAGCTTTAGCAGCTCAGAATCCCCAGTTTGTGTCTCATCAGGCAGAATGAGAACAAGGATGGCAGAAACAGCAAGATCACGGCCAGTGGGGTAGATAATAAATTGCTTGAAGAGTTAAAGCAGCTGGAGAAAATTCACAAGTGTTGAGAACATTACTGCTACAGGAGCTACATCACCAGACATCAGTGTGTCTAGTGTTGGCAACAGAGACTTGTTGAAAAAAAAAAAGTACCAGGGAAGAATAAGAACAGAGTAAGAGTATATGATAATTCTGCCATGTAGTCTCCTGTGTTTCATCGATTTTAAGTTTGGGGGATTTCCTGAACATGTGCTGGTGTGTCCATAAACCCTAAAGGATTTATTTTCCAGGTACGTGTTCATAATTGTCACAAACTCACATAAATTTCTTACGTCCATGATAACCTTTAAAAATAGATTCCATCATTGCCTGATGCATGAAGAAAATCTATACTTTTGACCCTGGCCCTGTATCTTCATTTGTATATACCTGGTTCTTGTGTTGAAAGAGACAGCAAAGAGTCATTCTTTATCTCACTCCTTTAGGTCATTAATGATTTTGCAGCCTTCTCCTCTATCCATTCTGAGGTTTCCCAGCCTGCCTAGTAATTTTCTTTACTAAAACTCTTAAAAATTGTTAGTCATCCTTGTTACCTTCCTCAGAATATTTCCCAATTCTAATATATCTTTTAAAGATCAGGGGACCAGAACTGCACATAAAATTTAGGGAGTGGATGAATCATGTATTTATATGTTGTCAAAAAGATCTTTCTTGTTTTGTTCTGTATTCATTCCTAATACCTCTTTCTTAGGCTCTTCTATGAGAATTTATTCTGTTATTTGAGTGTTTTGCAAAGAAAAAAGTGAGAAAACTGCTGAATATTTTGAACCTACTTTGAAAAACTTGAAGCATAGTAAGACTTAGATACACTATTTTCCATATACTCTTCAGAAACCACACAGCTTTCTTTCTGGAGTACATCATTCACTTGGAATTGTGGGACCAAATTTCAGTACTCGAGTATGTGTGTTTCCAAGGTCTGCTAATTGTTGATACACACTAATCTTTTAACAAAATGCTCTTCACTTTCAGCTGAATTGGTTTCCTTCTTAAAGAAATGTCACATACATTTTAAACTTCTAGCAGTAAACAGAAATGTCATGTAGATTGTAGATTATGCTTAGTAAATCTGTGTAGTTCATATTGGCTACTGTGCAGCTCATGCAGCTCTTTTAACTCTCTCATGTAATGGCAAAAAAAAAATTACACTCCACAGGATGTTTGGAATAGGAACACACTATATTATCCTAATCAATTCTATAGGTTTTCTTCCATAATCTCTTTGCTGCTACTGAGCCCTCTTGGTGAAATCATGTCTATTACCACTTCCTATGTCTTTTTAAATTCTTTCTTCTTGTCCTCGTTTCTCTCAGACAAACATTTTTTTTTCATGTTGTCTGCTTAAATTAGATTGTCTGCACTGCAGTCATTACTTCAGAGCATAAACATTCAGGCTAGGTTTACCAAGTTAGCTTATTTAAGAGTAATAGTTTAGAGGTGGAGTAGGGAGTTTGTTGGGAAAATTTACTGAATTTCCACAGCAAATCACAACTTTAACTAGACCTTGACCAACCCTTAGCAAGCCAATTTAGGACTGGTTTGGGGTATGTCTACATTATGCTATGAATGTATACTTGGATAGATTTTCTGTAGCTCTTTGAAAGTCTGGCCTCTGTTTAATAGAGTTCACATTTTTTCAGTTGTGAAAACAGACGAAAATGATCTACTATTTACCTTGCTCCTTCAAATGCCAAACATCTCAAACTGAAATAATTTCTGTATTGTAGTGGCTCATTTGGTCAGAGAAACTTGATGTACTTTACTTACGTGAATGTCTTAACTATCATAATACCTTTGTGAACCTCTTACATGTTATTAACTCCATTTTACAGCTCAAAAACAGAAATAAAAGAGGCTAGAAGCCACACTTTCAAAAATGACCTTTAAAAAAAACATAATGTAAAAATTCAGGAGCCTCTTTTTGCCAGTCACCTAGGAAATTTAGCAATTTTATCAGTGCATCTTCGGAGTCTTGCTTTTCAGTTTTATCTTCCCCTTAAACATACTGTTTCAAAATAAAATAAATGTATACTTTACTTCACTAGCAGTCAGATCTGGCAAGAATAAATAGTGCAACACTGACTTCATCATGCTAGTAAGTGCTATGCTCCAGCCATTTATTTAATAGTGAAGTTATTTATAGAAAGCTCCTGCATGTGATGTTGTTGCCAGTAACACAGATGTCCCTTGAATCCACTCTATTTTAAATAAAGGTGAAAGGCTAAGGAAAATATTAAAGAACCCACCTTTAATATTTGAATTCAACAATAACAAGCAGGGTGTGGCCACTCTGAAACTGTGGCTTGTCGGATGCTTGGGAGAAGGGAAGGGTGGGAAAGCTCTCTGCTTACCAGTTCCACAGTCTTGTTAGTAAAAACACATCTGACACCAGTGATTGTGGCCTGAAAGATACAGTGAGAATGGGTGGTGCCTTCAGCTATTGCAATAAATAAAGTGTCTTGCTAGTACTTGGAATGTAGCCAGGGGATAAGCAGTTTTACAGGCGTTAATGTACTTACTGTTTGAGAAGTTGTGAATGAAGCCTCCAGAATTGTTGCCTGCATGTTTTAAAAAAAAAAAAAATTAAATTAAAAATGTTTACTTTCTTTGGATGGCTTTTTTTTGCCCCAAGGACACTGTGAGGCTCTTCACATAAAGGTTCACCTCTTATCCTGAAACTTTCTTCTTCATGCTCAATTTGCTGTACTTAAACCAGATACTGTGATAATTTTTGGTGTTTAAAATGAGATTTACAGCATGCTACTCACAGAAAATGCTCTCTTTTGCTTGACAGTGGTTTGTTAGTAAATAAACTTCACAGGAATGTGGGTAGGTCAGGGACAGAAAAATGCACACCTTAAACACGAATAATCCTCCCTGGAATAATGTGAAGGTTTTGTTGTTTGTTTTTTTGTTGTAGTTTTTGTTGTTGTTGATGGGGGGATGTGTTTGTGTTTTTTTATTTGGGTAGTTGTTGTTTTTTAATTAGAAAGTAACAACCAGAATTTTCTGACAACTGACACTTTAGGGCTTAAATACATATTTACCTGAAGTCAACTTAGGAGAAGCTAAAGGCATCCTAGACCTGGAAAAACAAATCACATATATTTCCATCCAGAACAGACTTCCCGTAACCCACAGTCACCCAGAACTTGCTCTCCAACATATGAAGTCACCTGGAACAGGCACTTGATTTTTTGAATTCTCCTTTTATTGGGGTTTATTCATTTAGTTCTGATTCAAGAGGAGTTAGAACCCGAGAAAAAAATACTAATGCTGTATAAAATCACAGTCAATGTGCTTTGCTGTTCCAGATAGCTTCCACTCTGTCTTATCTAGCTGTGAAGAATTTTATTCTGGGAAAAGGCAGTATTTTTCAGAATGTGTAGCATGGTTGAGTGTCTGCCATAAAACAGACTGTTCACTCCTCCAAAAATGATACATGTAAGTTGTAGTGAGCCTAGTATCTAGACAGATTTTGTCTGGGCTCATTCAGCACATGGAAAAAAATACTTCATCTCATTTCTTCACAAGCTGACACCACAAAGCCATTTCATTTATTTTCCCTGATGTGTTGTTGTGTTGTTCAATACTGCATGTAGCTGTCTCTGACTTTGGAAAAGCTGGTAGGATTGATCAAAACTCTTTCATTTTCAATTACAAGGAAAAATGAGATCATAAAAGAGAAAGTTAATTACCAAATAATAATTGGACTGTCTGTACAGCAACATGAAGTGTACCTGAAGTAAATGACTTTGTTAAGGCTTGGCAGCCAGGGACTGTGCAGCTATTTCTCTTGCTTTCTATACCTTGCACAGGTATTGCAAGTAATTGAATCCCTTGTGGCCATCTTCTACATGGGGCTGATAATCACTGAATTTTTGCCTCTGTTGTCTCTCCAAACTAGGGGTTCCTAAAAGGTGGCAGTCTGTCACAACAGTGCCTAAGCCCTGTACAGCCTGACTAGAACTGGAGCCCCTCACACACTGTTGTCTGGCAAACACCATGACACAGTTCATAATGTTTTACAAAAGCTCTTCAGTTCCCAAGGAGAAGACATAACATATTGTGTTAAAGGAACAACTCTCATCTGGTAACATTAAAAATGTTCTGAACTGCTCTCTAGTCACCCCAGAAGTCAGATGAAGTTATAAAATCCCTTTCAGCAAGTTGGTGTGATTTTACCATGAATTCAGGTCTGAGCTTGGAAATGCTTTCTCTGAAGAGAGCTCCTGTGATCAACTATGGTGTGAAACAAACTCAAAATGATCATGGGCCTTTCAGAGTTTCAGGTTTTGTTCCAGTATTTGTCGATGTCTTTTGGCTTCCTAGAGCCTTTCTAGCTTGAATTCATAATTTAAGAGGAGAGGAAAAATTCGGCTATTGCAAGTACATTAAGGGCAAGAGATTTATTGCATGTGCACTGCAAAATGACAGCAATGACTTTCCTAACTGTCCGAGCACAGAGAGCTGTTTCTGTCAAATACTTATGGTATGACTGGACACATGTTCAAACTAAGATCTTTGTTTAGTAAATATTGAATATTCCCTAGTCCTTTATATCCTGTCGTCATTTCCTTTGTACAGCTTGCAGCTGCACTTTAAAGCCAATGTACAAACGTCGTTGGTTAGGCAGGGTTTCGTAAGTATGTTTAACTATGAAATAGATTTTTTCTGGTGGCTTTTCCTCTCAAAGCTCTTGGAGTTCTGTAGCCTGCATCCAAACCAGCCTACACCATCATCTTCTGTATATAAATTGTAATCAGTAGATTCATTCATTATCCTTTTAAGTATGAATACACTGTAATACACATATAAATATATAAATATATACATCTACGTATGAGTTGATATAAAAAAGTAGGGAACTTGGCTGCCATGTAGTCCATTTGTGGTTTTGGAAAACCACAGGCTCTAGGGTGGAGATTGCCATTGTATTACATTAGCTATTTTCTCACAGTTTAAGCAGCAGCAGCTCAAAACCCTGTGGTCCACATGGGAAAATACCCAAGAGTAAAGCAGTTCCTCCATGTAGGTCCATGTGTCTCATCAGGCTTCTGAAAAACAGTGTTTAGAAGGGGATGTTGGCTGGTCCATGACTGATCACAGGGCCTTGTGTGTTGGGCGGGAATGAGGAAAGGGAGAAATTGGGCTGTGGTGAAGCCTTGTGATAAGGAACATTCACTGAGCTGTGTGAAATGAGTGAATCACAGGAAAACTGGTTACCCTGGGTCTTCACAGGACTTTCTCCATGGTAATGTTTATATATGTGTTATTTCCAGTGAAAAGAGAAAAAACAGAAATATTGCAAGGTGCTTTTTTCCAGTCTGGAGTTGTGGACAGAGTGCACTTGTTTTGAATTAAAATTTCCCCCTTTTTTCCCTCTCAACTGACATTGAAATGGATTTTTGTGCGTGATTTTTTTTTTCTGTTATATTGTCCTCCTCCTGTACATTTCTGCTCTGAGTTGAATGTGCAAGTGTTGAACACCAAGACAGTTAACTGGTTGAATAGTAAACTTCTGTGTAAGGGCTGGTGCCCTTATTAAGCTCTGCCAGGGGGCTTTGCCTGTGTAGGGATAGACTGGAGAGGACTTTGGATGTTAACATCTCTATGTTAGGAAATGTACTGAAACTATAAGCACCACTCAAGTGTGCCACTGAATGATTTCCAAGGTAGCATGATTCAGCTCTGTGGCCTTGAGGTGGAAGGCAAGCCATTATTTTCATTTTTTTCTGCCTTGTAGAATTTTTATGTGCTTCAAAGCCACAGGGCAAAACCTGCAAATTTTGGAAATATGTAAACTCAGCACCTCCTGGGAGTTGTTCTGTAAATGATGCCAGAAAGGCCATGGAAAAAAATAAAAATCAAAACAAGCCAACCGGGCAAAAACTTAGATGAGGTAGAATTCATGCTCAATTCTCTGCAAAGACTCCCAGCCTAAGCATAGCCATCCTGAACAGACATTGTTCAGCATGCAGCACTCCCATTTCCACCCTTACCAATTGTGATTCTTCCAGAGGTGGGTTTTTCTGGTGTTAAGACAATGGAGCAGCACAAGCTTTCACAAATATGCAAGTCAGAGCCTCTGTCTGAAATTTAAATGTCTCTTTTGTCAGAGCAACAGAAGACAGACAATAAATAACATTATCACACCAAGGGAGGCAACACATTTGTACTGTCCAGGGTATCAAACCAATGATTTGTTCATTCAGTTTCAAATTAATCTCATTAGATTTTGTAAATGTAAAACCTCTTTTGAAAAATTACTTTAAAACTGAACCTTGCTCCAGAGGGATAGCTGGAATTTGACCTCTTTCTAATAGCTTTATTTTTTTTTCCCCTTTCAGCTTAATTATGATGTCACCAATAAACCTAATAATCTGTGTCTTCTGCCAAAATACTTCAGAAAATGTTATCTGTCTTCCAGGGTGAGTGGGGAGTCCTGCTTGTTTAACAACAAAGTGAATCAAAAAAAGATTATATAGAACATGTGTTTTATGAGTAAACAACCTCAGAGGCTATGTTAAGAATGAGGAATTGTTTTATTGGTCTCTCATGCAAAAATGGTTCTTGCCGACTCATTTACACCACTGATTACCTTGCAGAAAGAACACTGCTCCATGAAGGCTCGGATCCTGCCTCACAGCCTGCAGCTTCACAGTCACATCTGCTCGTGGGAATTTTAGCACAGTATTCCCCCAGGTGCTACAACTGGGTCAGCAGCTCTCCTGGGAGCTGGGTTGCAGCCGTGGCTCTGTGGGAGCTGGGCAGCTCCAGCGCTGCTTAGCGCAGACACCAAGATCTCCTTGTTTGCTCCAGGCAGATCATGGAGCAGGAGCAGATCCGTGTGATGGCTCTTCTGCCTCACGGGTCCCCAGGGCTGGTACTCAGCTGGCAGCAAAGGGTGCGTGAGTCAGCAGCCTGTCTCTGTCCTTAAGGTGTCAGCATCCTCTACACTCTTGGGTGATAAAACGGTAAGATTTTTGCATTTGCCTTCATGATATGTGGTAGTGAACATATTTCACCATATTGCCAGTGCAGCATGGCTGATAGCTCTAACAGGACTCATTTCTGAGGAGTAAGTTTTTCTTTCTTTTCTTAAGACCCTGTGGATTGTGCTCTTTGTTATCTGTCTCTCCCACCTGTTCCAGCTGCACTAGCAGGGTTGTATTTAGTTTGCAAGATTCAAGGCTAGCCTGAGGCTGGACTGAGACTATGGCCAAGAAATATAAACATGTAACAGGCATGTGATATGAACACACTTGGGAAATGCCATATGGTGTTCTTTTTCCTTCCTATCCTTGCTGGTGAAAGCCCATTGATATTTTTTTTGCAGTGGATCCTCTAGGAGAGAACAGATGAGCACCTGGACAAAACTGCAGCATAGCAAGGCTCAAGCTCAGATGAGAGTTTATGTCTTGTCTGAAACTCTTAATTAGGCAAAGCTTACGTGGGACTGGTGTTTGCAGACTTATTGTTTCTGCCTCTCTTTTGTGAATCATAGAAAAAAACATCTCAGTTCTCTCTGAGATGCATCCAGGCTGCTTAAACATGTTTATAGTGGCTCTTGGGGTATATCTGTATTGCATGGCAGACATACCTGTTCTGGCTACAAGGGAGCTTTCTGCAGAGCCAGAAGCAATACAGCTGTGTCAGTGGTGTTTTGCATAAGACTAATTGTCATGTGCTGATATGTCTGTGTGGCCATGCTCTGGGCAGTACAGTCCTACTGCCTTGCTCAGGCCAGTGGTGGTAACTCTCAACCAGTTCTGCCTTGCAGAGCAAAAAGCTTTGCTGCCCTCATGCATTTCATGTATTTCTCCTAACTTCAGTTTTCTGCAAATGCTTCAGCTAATTGTTGCCTTTCATTTTGACAGGAGACAAACTCACATCCTTCCTACCAGAGGAATCAGCCCTCACTGTCGCTAGCAGTGCTCAACTGTGATCATGGAGTGGAAGTGCTGGGGATCTCCCAATAACTCACTTTCTGAGAAAAGAGACTAACATGGTAGTCAGGTATGGTGCAATGCTCATGTTCTTGCTCTAGAGGTCCTATTCTGAAAGCCCAAAAAGCCCAGTATCACGCAGGATTGCCCTGGAAGCCCCAGCATTTACTGGGAATAGCTGCTCTCAGTCCTTTTCTCCCCAGGTATCCTAACCCAGGACTTTCTCCTTTCCATCTTACGGCTTTCCAGACAGCATTTGCTATCCAGTAGTGTGTTGAACAGACTCTAAGAAGGGCAAGAGATAAATGTTTCAAATCTAACAGCAGTACAAAATTCTCAGGCCTATTTTTTTGTACATCTAGTGAATTCAGCCAGACCTGTATTGCAGTGCCCAATTTCCATAGCACATGTAAGGGACTCAGTTCCATAACCAAGTCTCCTATGCAGCATGTGACTTGCTCGATGGTACCACCCACACAAATTTTCCTTTGAAGAACTGAGCACCTATCTGTAAATCCTAAGAGTTTGTGTTTAGTTTGCTATTTTTGATTTGGTTTCTCTTGCCTGAAAATTCCCCTGGTAAAAGCAGTGCTTGGTCTTATCTCCTTTCCTACTTCCTCAAGTGTAGCAGGCACACACAGGCCATTCACTGCTCCCAGCTTTCCCCAGTCCATGTGTGTTGTACCTCTTGCCACCCTGGTGCATGTGGGTAAGTCACAGAGATGACCCATAGCCACCTAAATCAAGGCTAAAATTTCTCTTTGCAGTCAGACAGTGTCTAAGGTAAAGCTCACCCACCCTTTCTCTTTTACTTCTGTCCCTGCTTCTTTTCTTTTCACAGTTGTAGGTACAGCTCTATGAGAAGCTGTTTTCACTGTTAATGTGGACTTAAAAATAGTCTGCATTTGGTCTCACTCCCACTCTGCATTCCTGTTTCTTTAGCTGTGATGCTACAAGTGTGTGGGGGCTTGTGTTAGAAATGGAACGATGGGTGTGATACAGCAGCTACACTGATGAGGATGAGGGAAGGAAGGAAGCAGAAACTTGTTAAATTGCCTTTACCAAGTTCTTTTGGAGGATACAACTTCCTTCTCTCTATGCGTGCATTGCTTTCCCTCTTTTTCTGTCTTTGTCTACCTGATCAGCCCCACCTGTCTGTTGTAGGTGATGTTTCTTGTCACCAGCTCTTCACATCCTGTGTGTACAGATATAGATGTATCACATCAACAGAGCAAAGTCCTCAGTCTTTGTTTTGTACACCTTTTCACTGATACAGAGAAGAGAATAGTGCACTTGTGCTCCTGGAATGTGCAGGACACAGAAAATGAACAGCACATCAGGTTAAACCAATTGCAGTTCTGAATTGAAAGGGTGATGTGTTAACAGTGGTTTTCAGGCAAGTGCCTTAGCCTCTGACTGCTCATGTGGATGCTGGGTGGTATAATGATAGAATTTTCACATGACTAGAATTTCCTCACATCATTTGTTAGTATGTAGAGGATCTCACAGGAGTTCTACTTGAACATAGCAACAATGAACAGCTGGCTGCATTACAGTCTGTGTCAGTGAGGATACAGTCAAAATATACTAGTCTAGTTTAAAACATTCAAATTACGTTTTTGTAGGTTGGCCAGTATGCACCATGAATGAGCAAAACAAGGAAAAGACTATTCAATATTGGAAATAAAATGTCAAACATAATGAGAGCCTGAGCACTATGCAGCAGAAATGTTGGCATGAAAGGTGTTAGAGGGATTTAACCTGTTTAAGGGGCATAGATTGTAAAGGTATCTGGTTTCCAAGACTGCTCTGCTGCCTAACAGGACTTCAAGCCAAGAGTTACATACGATACAATGTTTATGTCACTATTCTGATAAAATTATGCTTTTACTTGCCTGAAAATTCCAGTGTCAAAAGCGTCAGCTATCTTAGCTCCTGCTGCACAGTGTGAGTTTAGCAGGGACATATGATCATTCCCAGCTACTGGGGTTACCTGGTCTGTTAGGGTTGTTCTGCACCACCTCTCCTCCCTTCCCCTCCAGCCATATCAGAATGCATCACTGCTGCTGCAGTCAGGACACTAGACTTCTCTGCCAGTGTTGGTACGTATAATATAGAGCAGTCTAGAGCCACACTAGCACTGTGTGAAGTGTCACAGAAGCTGGTACATGCAGTCACAGCCTCTGTAATGGCTAACAGACTAGGGGCTACACTAATCTCTTCTTTCTCATTCATTACTGTGTGGCCTTCATCAAGTTTCCTAATTTTTCTGAGTCTCAGGTCACCAACTACAGAATTCAGTTTAAGCATGTTTTACTCACGTTTTGACAAATGGACACAGTTCTGTGATCTATTCCATGGCAAAATGGAAACACCCTTCACAAACTCCCACTCTCATGGGATTTTCACTGAAGCTTATTGAAGTATATAGAGTATTATACAAGCTAATAATAGGAAGAAGGGGACTTAGATGTCACTTCTTTGCCAGTTTGTGGTATTATCCACAGACCTTCTCAGAGTGTTTTGCTGTAAAGGTCATTGTGTTTTCACAGTTGCTGTAAAGATGTTTCTGTGATATTAAAACATGGTATTGACAGGAAGCTTTGTCTGATGATTGGCCTTTTTTTTTTTTTTTTTTTTTTTTTTCCCTTAAGTGTACATGTTTATACCTTGGCATTTGTATTTCTCTAACAGCCAGTAGAATAGCACTGTCATTGGCTTTTCCTGCCATTAGGCATAATTAGGCATGTTCAGCATGTCCAATCTTACAGCCGCTGATTTCTTTGGGCATCAATTGTTTGCACTGCTTTTCTGAGAACTTCCTCCACCCTCACCTCTTGCTCTGCTTTGGAGACAGAGGGACAGAATGGTTTCCAGATTTGGCCCCACAAACCACTAGATGAACAACCAGTTGGGGTTTTGTTACACAATTAAGTGCAACTCAAATGTGCAGATGAAAGGGAATTCAAAATTGGGAGGGGAAAAAACCAAAAGCAACATGGATCAATAGCCTTGGGTTCTCACCTTCAAAGAAGGTTTTCAATGGGATGTTTCAGTTTATAGTTGAACAATTAGAAGAAGGACTGACCTGGTGCTGCTGGCTTAATGGTTGGACTTGATCTTAAAGGTATCTTCTGACCAAAACTATTCCATTAATGATGTTTTACAGACTTTATATTTTTCTTCAGAAACAGTTTTCTGATCTATGAAAGACACTGAGGGGGAGATGCTCTCCTCAGTCCCAACTGAAGTGAAACAAAATCTGTTTTTACAGTTCTTCTGAAATAAAGAGACAGACATGGTCTCCTATCTTACAGCTGCTGATGAGGAAAGTGAGGACTGAAGGTGGTGAGGGTGGGTGAAATCTGCCCAGACAGCCTCTCTGCTTCTGGAAATGGACAACACAAAATGCAAAACTCCTGTCCACCTTCAGCAAGAAAAACACGTTCCTTCCTTTCAAGCAAGAGGTGTTGAAACAAAACACTGGCATTTTTAAACACCTCTCCTAGCAGAGAGGTGTTTAAATGGTTTATTTAGCTAACACAAACATGAGCAGAATCTGTGTGAAGGAAGGTGCCTGTGACATCCCAGCTGAGGCAGCAGACAATAGGAAATGCATGAGATGCCTGTTAAAGGAGAGAAGAGGAAGCTGACTCTGCTGAGCCTCTTCACTGGAACAAGGGGATTAGAATAAGAGATGTAGTATTCCATGTAGGCTCAAACATTTCAAATGACAAACATGCAGAGGTCACAAATGTAATAAAAATTGTATTGTCTTCAGAATAATGGAGAGATTAATTATGGTTTTTGTGTGACAGCAAATGATGTAATTAAGAATGTACTGTAACAACAAATGTAACAAGCTATTTGCAAGCTCCTCAAACTCTTTGATAAATTATTCTGTTACATTTTCTTGCTTCCTGCAACAGGTGATTTAAAAAAAAAAAAAAAAAAAAAAAAAAAAGAGCATACTTACAAGCCTTCATTAAGCTTGTTTAAAAATAGAATTTGACAACTAAATAAAACACATATCCTGATTCCAGGTCGTACCATTTAACAAAAATAGGTTAAAAACATCACAGTAGGGTTCAATGGGAAAATATTAGCTAATATGTAGCAATTTCTATGCTTACTTTGTTAGGATAAATTATAGCTTGACACATTTTTTGCCTAAAATTTTGCATCCTAAATGTTACAGGACTGAAGAGCTAAGGTGTACTGTCTGATAATTTCCTTTTTAGCAGTTTAGTGTTGCCATTACATTAAGGTTTTGATGTAGCATGTCACTTAAAGGCAGTTATTCTTCAGTATTTACTTAAGTGAATGTTTTGCTATACAGTTAAGCACGTGCCTAACTGATGTGTTTATTCAGTGCCTGAGACTGTTGATCTATCTGCAGTATGCCTGTAAAATGTGGTGTCACAATGGACATTTCACTCTGAGGCATCCTGGTGCTCAGCAAGAGCTGACACTAGGTGGGCTCTCCTATTCACTGGGAGGATTTGCAGTAGGTAGAGCTGTAGTGCTAAACAGCCTGCAAGGAAAATGTTTAATAAACCAGACTGTCTTTAGCCTTCATGTTTTCAGTATAGTTATTTTCTGGACACCAAAAAATTAAGTTTATTTTTTGAAAGAGACACCACAAGTATAAATTAGAGCACAGCTTTTTATTATTTGTAAATGTTGCATGTTTCATTGCTGAAGAGCACTATCAAAACTTTACACAGGATATTGAATTTAGTGCTGTTAAGGGAAAATGATCCATCTTCCCTATGCAGAAAGCATTACGTCATGAAGGGATGGAAACAAAGAGCTCTGAGGGACTGGGATAGGCAAACTTCCCTCCTTTCACAGGAAATGGGTGAAGCCTTGCTTGAAATTATTATTCAGACGTTTTGTGCTGTGAAGGAAATGTCTCCTGATAGCACAAGCTATTGGTTTCCTGTTGTGAACTAACAGTTTTGGCATGACCAAGAATGGACAGGAAGGGCAAATGATTTGGGGTCATTTGAAGAACTTGTTTTAATGGAAAGACCAGCCCAAGTAAGTGGGAAGAAATCTGGTCTGAAAAAAAAAATTAAATTAAAAAGGGGAGGGGGGAAGAAAGGGGATCAGTTTCTGACTGCTACAGTATATTTGTGGAAGTAAACAACAACAAAGTCCCACATCAGCCTTTAGGAGGGTTAGCAGAAAGCGGGGGGATAGTACTGTTGAGCAGGAAGTATCACGGGGGCAGAAAGCCCTTTGTATCCTACTTAATTAAGAGCCTGATTCAACAACTATATATCCGGCTTCTACACCGAGGCAAGCAATTTTTGGAAGTTTTCACAGATGCGGAATTGTTTTTTTCCAACCAAGACCTTATAGCAGAGGCACTTTCAAGTGCTATTTTTCAACCAAGGTGTATAAATAGCACTGCCAGCAGGTCCCTGCAACTGCCTCAGCATTGGGCCACCTGATAGCTCTTCCATTCAAAGCCAAGGGGAAGGCACACACGACGTTTTCCTACCTCAGGCCTTCTTCCCAGTCTATTGTGAGAGCAGAAGGGAGGTGGCTTCCCCTCATCTGTTCCTGAGGTCTCTGGAGACCGGTGCCACCTTCACAGGCTTACTAATGCAGTGCCAGGACTGCCCACACGTCTGCACCATTGTCTTAGTCATTTTGGCCCTTGCTCTCAACGGGACTGTACAAAACTGGCTGATGCCTAATGCCTGGTTGTGGCTCCAGAACCCTTTTAGACCCTTTCTCCTGAAACAAGTAACAATGGCTGCCCTGTGGGGGCTGCACCCTCCTTTGCTGGAGTCTGGCAAGGCATGGCAGGGAGCACTCGCTGAAGCCCACTGTCCTGCTGCAATGCAGGTGTCGAGTTTTCTACAGGATTTCATTTTCAGGACCAGAAAAAATCCAACTTTAAAATCTCTCTTTGGTGTTGCAGACTTCTTCTCAAGATGGCGGTCTAAGTTTCATTTTAAGTATTCAAAAGGTTTAAAGGCTAGTTAGTTCTAAAATAAATGAAACCTTCTTGGATTTTTGTGTTAACTTTTGTCAGCAACCATTTTCACTCTTGCAAAAATTATTTTGATTGTATGGAAATTCAAGTTGTAGAAAATGGCTGCCTATTTCATTTAACAAAATGTGAAAGGTGTCACTTGTGTGTTTGCTCATTCTTAAAAGGCCTCCCTTAAAGTGTTTTTTATGATGCCAAGCCCACAACAGTTTGAAAAACTGTGCCTGCATTTGTCTTTGGATTTAGATAGAATTTTTAAAACCATATACAACAACATTTCTGCTTTCTTCTCATAGAAAAATACAAACTTCAGTCACATTTGAATCATATAATTTTTTTTAAAAATCTCCTTTTAAATATTTTTGTTTCCATTTAGGACTGCCAACATTACCATGGAAACACCCAAAAATAAAGACTTTCCCAGCCTTGTGAGAGCACACCTGCAAGAGCAAGAATTGCCTGTCAAAAGTGATATTCCTTCATTGTTGGTGTCACCCAAGGATATTTCTTGTGGTCAGTATGATTTGTTATCTCATAATTTATTGAAAGTATATTCTTAGAATTGATACAGTTTGGACTCTTGCCATGGACCAGTAACAAATGTGCGTTGCTATCCAACAGCACTCTCTTTTATTAAAGAGAGTATATACTATCTCAGTTTCAAGAAAAAAAACAACTCTTTACAGACTGTAGACTTGAGATTGGAAGCCCTGAAATAACAAGATGAAATAAGCACTCATGTCAGTGAGACAAACACATGTAAAATGAATTCCTAATAAACTGTCTTCATATAAATCTTTCCACTGGCTTCAGAAGGACTTGGACCAGAATTACAAAGAGAATTGCAAGAATTCATCTGCTGCTTCCTTGTAGCAAGGTGGAGCATATTTACTAGTGAACAATTGGCTATTGTGAAAACTGATCTGTTTAGATTCTTCAACATTGCTAATTTTATACTTTTTCCTTTATTTACAGAATTAAATTTTAAGTAATTTGAAATTTTATAATTGCAACTAATTCTACGCAGTTTTCCAATTAAAACCAAAAAATAGATAATTACAATGGTTTAACATGTATTTTTTCCAAGCGGAAGGCAGGTATGGTGGTAGAACTGAATTCAGATATGCTGGCAGTATATATGAATATTTCAAGATAATGTTCTTGTATTTCTTAAATTATATTTGAAAATGCCTCAAACTGACAAGATATTTCCATTTTTTTGTGTGCCTACTCTGTTCTTAGCTATATAAGATTTATATTCTCCTTGCTAAATTGTGAAATTTCCAGTAGATGAAGGCTTTTGATTTGTATATCTTCTGCAGCGTAGTGGCAACCTGACAGCAAGTCTGCATCAGTAATGAGCACTATAGAAAATATAAAGATTTTATTTGTTTCTCTTCACTTGAGGAAAGACTTGTCATAGATCCACAACCCAATGAAAAAAAAAAATGTTAGAAATATACCTTTGTGTTATTAACAATAAACCAGGAAAACTGTCAACCTTTTTTTCTTGTTGTTGCTGTTTAAACATACTAAAAAACTTAATTTAAATGCATTCATGTCTCACCTAGATTTGCTTTTTAGCACTGTTTTAATGAGCAAACTCCTTGTCAGAATTGTTTGTCAGCACAGTCTGAAACGTTAACTGTCACACATGCGTGGTATGTCTGCTACCAGATTATCCTGTTCAAATCAATAGGACAGTTTGAGAAATTAGATGCTATTCCATATGAACAAGAGTATCAGACTTCACCTCTCCAGGAATAGTAAAGAATGAAAGGAAAGAACAAATTCAGACATCAAACAAAGTGTTTTGACTACAGAGCTGAATCTAGAGAGATTCATTCAGGCAGAATATAGAAACTGTATGTGACAAATTGCTGTCATGACTGTTGCACCATCTTAGACTACAATCTTATCAGAATACATATATATTTTGCAGGACTGGACTTTCCTGTTGTACACATGAAGAATTTTCAGAGTAGCAGTCTGGTGTTTGTGAGAAGTCTTCCCAGAAGTGTTCAGGAACAATGGTCATTCTCATGCAGCCAGCTCACTCCAGCTATTAACAAAATCTCTGTCCTAATCACAGTGTCAAAGTAATTTTTGCTGAATTTACCAGCTTTAAATACAGTACTATCAAAGTTCTTGATATTTGCAGCCAGTGAGGTTTCTATGTCACAAAACAAATTATTTCCCAGCAAATGCTGACTCAAATGTACGTTCTCACTGCTTCAATTTCTGCTCTAGGCTAAGTGTCTGATTATTTAGTGTTGCTACAAGCTTCATATTACTTACGCTGCTCACCCAAGAGGTGGCTGTGCTTCAGCAACCTATGCATGCATCTGTGCTCAAAATGACCACTTCAAAAGTTTGGTTCCGTGTGTTCTTTTGATACCTTTTAAGGTGGACTGGTGCTGCAGATGGCAGTGAAAACTGAATTTCCTTGTAAAGGTGGGTAGAAGCCCTAGTGGCAATCAGACTTAAACTAGAAAAGGGTTATGTGCTTTAAGTTCTTCAGTGACAAATGCTGTAGAAACTGCAGGCGGATTAAAGGCATGAGGGTTATCGTACAGGGTTAATTTTTCAGGAATGAAGTGGAGAAATGAAATTAATTGTAGTGCAAGATGTGAATTGGCATAGATTTGAGCTCAGTCATCGTAAAATTACTCCTGTTCCTTCGGCTGGATGGTCTGTGCAAGCTGCAGTTCCCTCTCCTAAAGTGTTAAAATAATTAGTTTTCATTTGTGGTGCTTTCTGGAACTGATGAGATTAAACCGGCGTAATACCACTTCAACTCAACAGGGAATGGTTGCAACTGAAGAGCATTTATTTATTTGCTGTGATCATTCTGTAGTACATTTCAGCTCTCTACTGCAAGGGGGGTTTGTTTGTCTTTAAATAGGAGAGGAAGCGAGGAGTGCGTGGTACCTTCACCTTGGTAATGCAGCTGACACACACCTCACTTCACAGTGCTGATGTAGTGCAGCAGGACATCTAGGGCAGTTTCAACCATTCCAGAGTTTATTGTTACCACATCGAGTCTTTGCAGCTGGTTATCAGGATGCTGGTCAGTCTAAACACGTAATATTAGTATCATAGAAAAGGTGATGATTGAGGATTTACAAATAAAGAAAAACGGTGAGTTTTGCTGTAATGTCAGTGTTGGTTCTGCCTTGCCAGTCGTTTTTAAGGTGCGGTGGACATTAAACAGCTACAGTTTTGTCTAAAAATAAAGCAGATGCTTTATGATGAAAGTTGTCTCCATAAGAGAACTCGTAAACTAGAGAGACAATAACCTAATATTATGGTAACCACATGGGTTTGGCTTCTACCTATATTAAAAAAATAGTGCTACATTAATGGCCGCTTTCAGAAAAAGAACTCAAAACCTTATGTCAATGTGAACTAGTGATTTATGTATTATGACTCCAGGACTCTTGGAACTCCTTGAGTTCCACCTGGAAAGTAGAACCAGGGCTTCTTCCACACCACAGGAGTCAGGCACTATTCCTAATGCTGGTCTGAGGAGCAGAGCTGGTCACAAAAAGCTGCAGATTCCATTACAGCTATAGTCATGGCCTGACTTAGGAGATAGGACCTGTGTACTGTGTGCTCTCATATCCTCTGTGTGACAGTGACATTAGGCTCCCAACATAATACACAGCTACTGGGGAGGGGATTTCTTCCTGTCAGCTGGTTAAGGGCTCTGACACACACAGCAGCTTCGGCTTTTGGTTTTTAACTTAGTTAGCAGTTCAGGTCAGATCCCTTTATTTTGATTTACACACATGCCAATCATGCCAGGATGGAACTAGTAACTATTGTACGGAGATAAGCAAGAGTTTGTAGGAAGAGAACATTCGTGTGACATTTTATTAGGCCAACTAATATAATTGGAAAGAACAGGCAGGCTTTGGGGCTCAAAGTTCTTTCTCTGGGTCTGAAAAAGTATGGCAGAATCAAGGGTACAGACAAGGTTAGGCACAATTCCTCTTAGTTTAATCTAATTATGTTAGTCAGGCCACTTGAGAGATAAGGGTACTTAGTATGTGTAGAGCAAACCTCCCTTCGATACCACAGCAATCATATTCTGCTGGGAAAAGTTATCTTGCAGGGCAAGCTACACAAACCTGTACATCAGTCCTCAGAGAGATCTCTTGGGGTCCTTAATTGCTGACAGGCATTTAGCCACATTGGCAGCATACACAGCACGTAAGCCCAGCCACATGGAACACAGGAGGATCTGCAGTGCTGAAAAATAACCCACGTCAACATCACGAGGCAAAGTGTGCACACAGGGGTCTTCTGAACCTGTGGCTTCATTGGTGGCTGTCTAACTACTGAGAAGGCCCAGTCCTCCTCAGAGACCAAGAGGAGCTCAGTACCTGTGATTCTGGGAGCCCCTTTGGGACTACTCTGGAGTCAGGCCCTGAGCTGGTGGGTGGATGAGATTCCAATCAGGCAAATGGATGGATTACCAATAAGTCTTGTTGTTTGGCCATCTGCATGTATTGCTGCTGCCAGGCTCAATTCTCAGCTTCATGACCGTAATGATTTTGGCAATGGTTGTGGCTGCTCCCATTCATTCTTTTAACAGTTTCCACTACCCTGGCCAATTATTTTTGGGGTCCTGGCCTCTTCTTTCAGAGCTATGTGTTCTTATGTTTCAAGATCTCTGAACAGTGATTTGTACGAGTACGTCCCTTTGTGGCTGCTCATCTTGGAGCAGTTTTACATACAGCGTATGCCTTTTCAACTAGCTTATGACAAAGTGACTCAGACAATGCTGCTCTAAATAACCTTTCCACAGACAGTGAATAAGAAGGAGACAAGTATCAGCTCTCCATTTTGCTGGACAGGGCATGCACACTAAGCATACAGTCAGATGGAAAAAATCATGGGTTTAGTAGTGTTGTCAGTAGCAGATCCCAGCTGTTCCCTCTGATGTATCACACATAGGGAGTCCCCATACAGGACTGGTTTCAGCTGCATTTTACTCTATGGTTTTGTCTATCTTTAGTATTTTGTCAGCCCCAACAGGCTGAAACAGACATCTTCTTGTTTATTTTAAGCTGAAAGAAAAGTCAGCAAACAAATACTGAAAGAGTCCATACAGGCACCCAGAAACAAAGCTGGCATTATAGGACACGCAATCGCTTTCTCTGAAGCATGGTGAAGTCTTATTCTTTCAGATCCATACACACTGCCCAGCTCACATCTTAGCTCACTGGTGGAAAAAACAAAGTTCCCAAACATGCTTAAAATACTAAACCAGTCCCAAGAGGGAAAACCTAAACAAACACTATCCCCCTCACTGAACACACCCGATCCTTCACTAATCTAAACCGCCACTGACAACTTATCACTTTCTGCCAGCAGCTCTGTTTTACTGTTAGGAAGTAAGGCTCATACTGCTCGTATACGTTTTGACCACCTCTGCACATTGCATGCCTCAGATCCTCAGGCAGCCGTGTGCTGCTGACTCCTAGAAAGGCTCTCACACACAGAATGAGACTGCACAAAAATGCTGCTGCATTAAGAGTAGGTGGTGACTAGTGGTGACTGCTCATTAGGTCACCACCGGTGACTTGTGGTGACTGGTGCCATCTCTTACACAAGGGGACAAACAGCAGATAGAGACTTGGGCAGAATGGCTTCTGAAGGCCATGCTTCGTGGTATCAGTATATACCAGTGCACGTGCATATCGCAGCAACAGGGACCAGGCACCTCTAGTCACCACTGCTATTCCACAAAAGTGAGGCAGGCCAGTCTTAGACTCCTCGTATAAGGTTATAGTAAGAATCAAAGCTGTACTTGGTGAAAATCATCAGTTACCACCAGAAATAAAAGCATTTCAGATGCCATTCCCTTGAATATGTGTGTAATAGTTTAAAATCTTTGAAAGCATGTACCAGCTCCTCCCCGTCACACAGCTGTACTGACTCCACAGTCTTTGGATTCAGTTCAAATCTTGTTCTCAGTGTGACAGGAACTTTTGTTGACACTGTAGTTAAGCAACAAGAAGAATGCCAGTAACAAGAAAAACAAAAATACCTCAGCAAGTAGGTAAGGATCTAAAGCCTTAGGAAATTCTGCATAAATTTTCAGCACAAAAGTAGCCCTGGAGGTCTGCTTAAAATGTACCTGAGATGGATACGTTTTGAAACATAACTCAACTTCTGCTTACCAGGTGGCCCTTGCAGATAGCCTGCATCCAGACCGTCTGAAAGTGTCATCTGTCCTTACATCACACTGTGTCAGCCCTTAACAGAAAGGCCACAGGATATCTTGTCTGTCAGGTGTCAAACATATGGTCTCATCACAAGTGCAGATGAGATGTAGGGAAGTGACAGGGACAGGTTATGCTCAGAGCCTGCTAGCGTTGCAGGGTATGGGTTATGAGCTTCAAGCAAACTTGAGTTCTCCCCAAATACGCCAGTTAGCTCATCAGTCCCAAATTTGATCCTGAGACCTGACTTGAAGTTTAATTCAAAGCAGTCACGAAGTTGTTCTTCAGGCTGTACTCATCTCACCAAGCTTTCCTATCCACTGGACCATGGAAACTTCAAAAAAATTACACATTGGGTGTACACAATTTCATGGCAAATGCAAATATACACTTTAAATGTCACATCATGCAGTGGATTGCATTCATAGCATGCTGTCAGTCTACTTAAATACTAGCATTTTCTTTTCTTAAATGCATATGTGATTTATAATGGCCAGCTACTTTCATGAAATTCATAATTCTCTAAGGCTGAAATACTTATATATATACATCACTACCCCCAAAACCTAATAGTAAATGAAAACGGGAAAATTCACTCCCTATAGAGAAGACTCATCTAGGCTTTAAGGACATAAAACTTCCAATTAAAGCTTTACAAAAGGGCTGGTACATGGAATGTGACGAAGGCTCAATACCACCACAATATATGTCTGTCTGTGATGCCTACGGCACTGCTGCAGCACTATAAACATGTATCAGTAAATCCACCTCTGAATGCAGTTCATCTGTCTTGGGAATGAAGTTCATCTTTCACAGTACAACATGGTCTTCTAGACAGAAGGAGAAAGAAAAAAACATTTATCATTCCTGTGCCAGGCAGAGTTCAGCTTGAAAGAAACCGGATGAAATGTGTATCATTCATCTAAGGAGTAAACCCATACTACAGATTTTCCTGAGAGACGAGTGAATGCAATCCAAAAAAGCCATCCATTTCAGAATGGGAGGCTTGAATTCAGCCCAGCCAGAAAATGTATGCATCCATTTATTCAGGGTAGTAATGGCTTCTTTTAAAAGCACGTTGCCTTGATCATTTCTGTTAAACATGGCATATATACCAACAAAAATTCCCATCTTTGTGAATGCATGCTCTCTGCCAGCTCCACAAAGGGAATTTTTTTTTTTTTTTTAAATAGCTACTTCACTAGGGCTGTTGCCTGCGGAGCAGGTTTTGTATGTTCAGCCTACTGCAATCATCAGGTCTGAGTGCAGAGTAAATGGAATTCACAAGCCTTTCCAAGTCACCTCCTGTGTAAAGCCCTGAACAGACAGTCCCAGAAGTGAAGTAAGGAACAAGTTCTCTCCCCGCCCCTTTGGGCAGCTCATATACATGCTTTTAGCAATACCTAAAACAAGAAAAACACCTAGATCCACTTCACTGGGACTGACGGAAATAGAACGGAAATGAGAGACTGATTAAGTGGTGAGCCAGCTTCACATCAAGAGGAACTTCCAACTTTCTTTCCCAATGGCTTTTTTAAAGTGCTTCATTTTTGCTTGTACTCCATTTAAAAAAAAAAAAATAAATCTTGGCCCAAGAGTTCTCAGTGCCTACACAGATGAAAGCTGTGAGAGGCCTTAAATGACTTCAGCAGGAAACTACTGGGAAGGGGAGTGGTCTGTTTTCTGACAGTCCCATTACACATTTCTAGGAAAAATCTTTTCAAGTTCTGCGTACAAAAATGAAACAGGATTACAGCACTGCCCCTCTCTTGGAGACAATCGCAACAACACTTTTCCTGCTCCCATGCTGGAGTGCTGCAAAGTAATTCCCTCCTTTTTCCTCTCCTTTTCTCTATCCCAGGATCTTGGGCTCCGGAATAGCACTTTAGACTGAAGAAATGTTTAGAATCAATGCATTTAAAGTCTGCTCAGATAGGACCCACGTTTATTTCAGGTCACCTTGAGGAACACTTTGTTCTGGAGTTGCGTTCATAAATCCATCTGCCATTACCCATACTCCTCACAAACTGTTTAGTGAGCTTGGGAGTCTTCTACTCAGTAGTGATGACAAAGCACTAGACTACTGCAAAACCCACAAACGGAGAAGCTGAGCAATAACAGGCACCGGCCAAATAGATCACTGGAGGGGAAGGTCATCCTCGAACACTATTTCCACTTTTCCCCTCTTGGTAAATTGCTCTGGGAACAATCCTCTTTTCTAGCATAGTGTAATCAAGAATTAGAAAGTCACCATCACTTACACAGAGCTGCAATTCCTGGCCTGACCAGCCCTGTTGGGAATTTTAACTGATGTCTCCACCCAAGCAGCATGTGGAACCAATGTAATGGCTAACACAATTCAGAGGTTAAAATGGAGCGATGTTGCGGTTCCAGCTAGTGTTCTAAGTCAGCACAAGAGATTTTTGGAAGCATTAGAGGAGAAATAGAAACAGAGGTAAGGAATGGCTCCTAGTCTGTTGATGTACACTAAGAAATATGTGAGTGACAATGCAAAAAGCGAGACAAAAGCAAAGCATCACACATTACATAGTGCCATGCTGAGGACCACGAGAGCAACAGGAAAGTGATGACTGGTGGGACATACTTCAGGGGAATGAGGTACATTATTTTTTTATTTGTTTTTAGAAAAGGTGCAGTCCTCTACATATGGAAAGGTGAAGATATGTAACAGCCTACAGGTAGATAATAAAGCTTTCATTCTGATGAAGAAAAGTTCACTGTAAGTAGACTTGGCTCAGGTGCCCTTAACACAAGTACTGTGACTCACAGTGCTCTACAAATCCCTTAATTATCAGAGAGCTGCATCTCCCTATGAATCAGCTTAATCCAAGCTAATTCTGGAAGGGCCTTTTTCTTTCCTAAGAATTGACCTATACTTTTTGACCAAACACATTTCCACCTTCTTCCCTAGTCCTAACACACAGAGACCCAAAATCACTGGCAAGGCATGATGATGATAATCATTTACCTTGTTACCAAATACAGTTCCATGTAGGTTCCTGCTTATAAGCAGAAGTTCTCAGCTAGCTGCTAATTCTGATGCAGATTTTTAGCCATTTAATAATTACTTAGTATTTAATAAATATTTAGTAATAATTTGGTAGATCTGCTATCTGGTGCCCTGCTTTAATGGTTAACTGCCTTTACAGCAGATTCTGCCTTCCCAACAGTACTCGCTATTCTTTGAAGGCAAGAAACATACTGTTTTGTAAAGAAGCATGTGGGGAAGCAAAGTCAAGTCTTAGGAAGGAGTCCTCTTGGGGAGTGGGTGTGTTTATATCTGTATACCTCCATACCTGCATCTACCACACGTGCTCCTTATTTGGTTGAAAGAATTCCTTTGGTTACACCATTTGAAATTACACCATTGAAATTGTTTTCAGAGTTCACCTATCAAGAGTAACAGCGTAGATATGATGCTACACACAAAGAATTTATCCAGTGAAGAGAATCATGATATACACCCTAACGCCACTGAGAACAAGAACTGATTTGCTACCAACATCAGAAGGCCATATTTGCACAGGATACTTGCTGTATATTTAGAAAATACAAAAAATAAGTAAACTCTGGAATTATTTGAGGAGAACTAAAGAGAGGCGAGATTATCGTAAAAAGCTTATGGGATTTCCAGCCACAAAACAAATTTTACAGGCTGCTTATAAAAAAATAAAACCCTGTTTCTTTGAGAAATCCCAGATACCCCAATCTCAGGTAATCCAGTTCTTAACTAGCATTCCAACACCCCTCCCCACAACGTGCTAAACTTGTATATCTTGGGTTCATATCTGCAGGTAGGAGTCACCCTGGAAACTAGATGTAAGTAGGATCATTTTTGCCAAGCATGTTCTAAAAGGCTTTAATTCCCAGATAACAGGGTCTGGGAGACTTACTCTGTATTCTTTGGAACCATGATAAAGTGAAACAGATTGAAAATAACATGCTTCAGGCTTGCAAGAGTCCTCAAACGCACTACTACAAGTGCAACAGCCTTTAAAATTACTAGGTTCAACTTACCGTCATTCTGACTTATGCAAAGCAGTAGCTTTTCCCCTTAGAAATAAATTTCATACTGTTTCACTCTATCATTAACTAGGATTATTTAGTTCTGAGGAAGAATTTACATATGGTCGATACGACTGAAGCACATAAGCAAGCTGAAGACTTTTATAAAATAAAACTGTAGGATGTCAATACAAATCAACAGTAAAATGGTATTTTAAAGTGCAATAAGAAGTGCAACAACTTAGTTACCCAGCATCTAATGAGCAAAAGGGATATTGACTGTTTTGCAGCCCACTTCTGAAAACCAAAATGGAGGCTTTCACTTTGTTTTCTCCCCAGTGATAAAAAAAAAAAATCCTTTTTTGCATAAAAATGTATTAAACCCATTACTTTTAGATAGTCTATGAACAGAAGCAAAACACAAAGGAAGGCTTTCACACCTAACGCAGGTTATACATTTTTTTGGCAGATGAAATTCTTTCAATAATCTAATTAATTTAAAATTAATACTTTTGAGAAAGAGGGGCTAGTTCAGTTGTCCATCTTATAAAATTTTCCTACAGATGTGCTCTGAACATTCTTTACGCTTTCTTCTCTTCACAGGAGTGATTTTCCCTGGACATTGGTGATTAATGGTGAGCTCCAGATCACTTCAGTAAAACACAATCTTACAAAGAAGGATATGCAACATCTCACAGATCACAGCCTTAAAAAGGATCCAAAACCAGTAAGGAACTGCACCTTCTGTAAGTGAAATCAGTCAATCTTATAAAACCTTCTCATAGGGGAGGCAATGTCCAACAGTAATATTAAATGAACGTAACAATAAAACCAGGTCAAACTATAGCTATAACTATACTTTGGAGAAAAGCTTGGAAGAAGTACTTTGACTTTTTTTTTTAATCACGTTTCTATCAGATTTACTAAAAGTCTGGTTTACTGAAGCTTCTGAGCACCACTGCACATTTGCAAAGCATATTTATCATCTATTGGAAGTCTTCTACAGCCCACCATTATTTCCAAAGGAAAGGGGAAAAATACCACAAAGGCTTCAAAGATGTGAATTATTTCATCCCCTTACAAGTGCAGCATGTGCTCTCTATTCTGTAATGACACAGTGCAGAAAACAAGATGTAATTAAGGCAATTCCTTTGCCAAATGAGTGGGATCTTATAAAGAATTGGCACATAATTCTGATTTGATCTTTCTTGTCTTAAACAAAACCAAACATAATACACAACATTATAATGTACTAACGGGGTCCTTCAAGAGATTTTCTTTTTTTTCCTCAGTGTAAGTGCCTGCAAAGTGCTGGTCCTGTAATCAAATACTCAGTGTCCAAAAGAGCACTATTGATGCAGCCAGGCATTTTTGTGTACTACAGTACAATCCGGTAAGTGAACCAAAGAAGAAAATTTAGCCTTTTGTTATCTTATGTACCAAGATAGAAAAGCATGCCTTTTCCTCTGTTCTACCCCAATGAACAGATGTGGGTTTAATCATATACAAAAAAAAAAAAAGCTCACAAGTTTCAGACTACGACTTTGAGATTTAGGAGTAAAATTCTTTTTCAAAGAAAACAATTTTCACCTAATTCTCTTGAAACTGTCCATAAAAGGCAGATAGGCAGGGAATTGGAAAAATATACCACATAGGGTTTTGCTTGAGGATTTTTTTTTTTCCAGTTGGAAAGAAAATTAAGGTAATTTTGCTAAACAAAAACCCTATGGTAAACCAAGACATTTTAAAAGAAGGCTCAAGGGTCCAATATGGAAAAGTTATAGGAGATTCATCAATAAATAGATTTTACAGAGCAGTGTAAATCCAGATGCTATCTCTGTTACTGAACTCAAAATTAGAGATTAACTTAATGCACAATGTTAGCAAAAGACTATAGTTAATTAAAAGAGAGACAGAAAATGCTACATAAAGCCCAAATGCTACTCCATTGGAAACTGGCACCTAGAGCTGCTACAACACTAAGCTAGCCACTAACCTACATCTCATGGTGTCCAGCTCACCTGCCACCCCCCAGCTACAAAACACCTCATAAATACCCAGTTAGATTACCCTTTCTTCTAAATAGCATTTGAACTCTTTGAGAAACTGTGTGTGAAACACAATTCCAGTGAATATGGGTTACAGGCAACTCTTCAAGACCTATTTTGAAAGGACGTCTCTGGCGCTGAGGTACTTGGAATTTGCCTACAGAGAGAATAGGTATGATTCTAATGAGACCTGGACCTCAGAGAACAAGAACTGTCTTTATGCATCTGGCCTGAACCAAGGAGAACATGCACAGGGTACAAAGGGATCTCTACTCCACACCTGGGCATTACAGGAGCAGAGGGTGGGGGGTGGAGGGAGGTGCAATCTGTGATTCTGGTGTGAAGTGAAGATGTGTGATGCTGGCATCTGGCAACCATAAGAGACAAATGAGGTAGAGCTGGGCCTTTAGCTGCTTGCCAGCCAGGGCATATGCAAAGATAACAAGAGCATGTTGAAAGGTCAGGATGGTAAGAATAGAATTATGGCCCACGTTCATATTTCAATGGCAAATTTCCTAGCTATACTTATGGTTTCAGTAAAATTCTACCACAATACCTTGTAATTAATTTTAAAACCACTGGCATTCAAAGTGCATCATAAATGGCCAGGTCCACAAAACATAAAGACATATAGCTACTACTGAAAATCAATAGGAGTTAAGCCCCTTACAGTTCTGACCAAATATTTTTTTTCCCTTAAAAACTATAAATTGCACCCTCAGTTTGAAACAAACCTCTCTTGCTCGTAGCTTTTTTCAGTCTTGCATTTCACTGTAGCTCTTAATAAGTGTTACAGCATGCAGTGCCCTAGCCAGCAGCACATATCTCTGAAGTTTCAGAGATAGTACTCACGTGTCTCTGGAGCTCGAACCACTCACTTCAACTGCTCTTCAGCCTGTTCAGATGCTATCAGCTCCACTTACAGGCTGTGAGGACAAACTTCCCTAATATGACTGTCACAAAAGAAGACAAGATTACAGATTCTGAATGAGTTCATGCCTAAAGTCAGCATTAAGGAAATTTCATACAGAGAGTTTTGCTCACAGATTTTCTCGCTATGCCTAGGACCAACCTGAGTTTCTAAAAAGCAGGTTTTCAATTACGAGCAGAGAAACAATAGCTTGGTTCAACATGAAAAAGAATACACCCACTATTTTTCCATACTCTCTAATTTAAAAATAAGTCAAACCATTAGCTTTAAAGCTCTCAAAAATATTTCAGCTGAAATATAGGGCTCAATTTCCTTTTTATTTTTAAGCCAGATCCAGAGATTGCAATGTTTCAGAGTAATGGCTACGTTTAAGATGATAAAAGGAGATAAAGTTTTTGAACTATGAATCCAACACTGCCAGAACAGATTGATTCCATAGTAAATTTTTAAACAGAAAATAAATTTTTAAACATTAACTAAATTTGAAGCATTTAAGTAAGACCAGCACATTACCTGCGTGCCAATTCAGAAGTGCTACAGGGCCTATAATTTGTCACACTGCACATGCAGATCTACCTGACTCCTCTCACTTTTTTCCATAATGTGCTTGCTCATAATGCTACAGGGGCCAAAGTACACCTGAACAGCAAGCCTACCAATTCAAGAGGCTTCCTGTATTTAATATGAACCAGAGAGAATCAATACATCCTGAAAAAATTGACTAGGAAATGTCATTTTTTTTACTCTGTACTTTAAAAACAACCTTAGGGGCCAAAGTTACTGTCTTGACCCTTTGGCAATTGATAGCAACAGAATTGACTGATTTCCAGCATTTCCTAAGCACCTTCTGCATGAACTAGAGGAACACTTTATAGATATTATGAAGCAAAAGGTCCATCAGTTCACCAGTGCTGCAATACCCAATGGTCACTGCTCTTTTGAAAAAGACTTTTGTTTCTAGACTCAGCAGATTGCCTGATTTTCAACCAAATGCAAAAAGTCTCACAATTGCTAAAATCCAGACAAAGTCAACCAGACCTGACCTGGCTCTGCTGCTAATGCTCTGTGCACCAGTGCAAACCCTTTGAACTCGACTGACTAAATGGGCTAAGAGTGAAGCACCCCAAAGGTCAGGGGAACAAAAGCAGTTTCAAACCATCCCATTATGAGTCTATCCTGGCATCCGTGTGGGCTCCAGGTGCCAGTGGGATGATTTGTGAACAACCTCAAGGCTCCATGCTGGCGATGGAGAACCTGATGTCAAATTTCTCCTCCTCACTGACTCACCTAAATGTTCAAAGCAGGCAGGCAACGGACAGAGGAGCTACAGCAGAGACTCTAGATGATCCAAGGGCTGGTTAAACTCATTCTGGGATACAAGCAGCTCCCAGCAGCCTAGCATACCACTGCACCACACCCTTCAAGTTATTTCCAGCAATCCTCACAGCCACTGCAGTCTAAGACAGTCCTGGGGTTTCCATCTGAAATCCAGATCCTGTTAGAAATACTACTGCAGGATTCAGGGCCATGTTCCATGCTTCTCAGGATTATCTATCCTTGGACTAAAGTTCAGGTTCCTGCTGCCCAAACAAACCTGGAGAAAAACTGTTGGTTTAAAATCTTGGTAGGCAAGTCAGACCCTGCCAAAACCCGACTACTCTGAGGTATCTCATACTTACAGTCACTTCACCTCAGATTAATTTGATTTTAAAACTGAAGTTAAGCAACTTGTTAGTAATTACTTTTCAAGTATTTATTTATTTTGTTGGGGGAGTAAGGGAGAGAGGAGAGAAAAATCAAGCTATTTAGCTTTCCAAGTATTTAACATAAAACCCAAAGAGCTCCATCTGGCAACCAGCAGGATTTCTAAATAATCTAAATAGTATCTACATAAGAACCAGGCTGTCTATGGAGTAAGACAACTTCAACTTTTACAGCCACAAGAAGCCTTTATTAACATAAAAGGAAATTATAAAAAATTAAGTTAGAACAGGAACAAGAGTCTGGCAAGCTGACAGAAGACCCCAGGAATCTCTGCATTAATCTTGAAATGCTGCTTTTGACTTTGTCAGAATAGAGAATCATACACTGTGTGGTTTTAGAAAAACAAAACAAAAAAACCTCCTAGGTTCAAAGGACTCTAGTACAATAAAACCAGTTCTAGGAAAAGATTCAGATTAATGAAAATCAATATATAATTTCTGGCTTTGGAACACAAAACAGTGCCTAGCATTTTAACATACTTTGTGGAAAATATTAATATTTAATTACACAGACTTCATTGAGTCATAGATGAGGTCCTTCATGTCCACAGATGTCCATCTTAATTAAGAAAATGGTTCAGAACACTGCTGCTAATTATGTTAATTAAATACACTTTTGAACTACTTACATAAAAATTTTGATAATTCATAATTCCCAAGTAAATAAACACCTTTCAGAGTACACAGTATTTAACCTTCCAAGTTACTCATATGAAAGACCTAGCCTTGCACTTCATAACTAGCCTGTATATTTTTTGGCCTGTTTGTGAATGACCCAAACCTGATGGTGGTTTGGTGTCCTAAGTGAAATATTTTAATGGTCTTGATGCCCCTGTCAAGTTGCCACTGGTGTTTTCTGTCAGTTTCTTGGCAAAGAGTCAAAAAGTGAAACAAGTGGGCCCCCTAAAAAATCTGTTACTGTGATCCTGTGAGGGTAGGGCAGCCTTGAAGCTCTGCATTTTCACTATCCCTGGGCTACAGGAAGAGAATTTCTATCTTTATCATTGCCCATCTGGCACCTTTCACAGGCAGGAAGAACAAAGAAGTAAAATGTACTAGTCCCTACCATCTGCTTCTGCTTGTAAAGTCTACAAAGAGCCTGTAGAGAAGAAAGAAGAAAAAAAAAAAAAAAAACAACCAAAAAAAAACCCCAAAACAACCAAAACCAAACAATCCCTTCTTCATTTCCCACCACTCTGTTCTGGCAGGTACACATTTCTGCCTGTCCCTCTTAGATATCTTCAGGCAACCCCAGAGGCCCTTGGTTCCCCACAGCAACACAGCTGCTCAGCACAGAGCATCCCAAACACTCCTCGTCCCACATCTTCCTTCACAAAACTCTACCAGCCCAGAAGGAAACATTGTGCTGCTTGAGATTTGCTTTATTGGATCAGCTTCTGTTTTATCTAGAATAGGAAAATTCCTGTGGGTGTAATAGGAGGTATTACCCTACAGATTTTCCCTGGTTCCACCTCCTTTCCCATCAGCCACATCCCCTCTTGCTGCAAGGCTGCATACACCATGTGTTGGCTCGACCACTTCTGTCTCTGACAGAAGTTTGGCCAAGAAGAGCAGATTTTCTGCTACTTTGATCATTTCCTGTGGTAAAAAGTGAAGGGAATTATCTGACCCATGGTCTTTTTTTTTTTTTCTTAGTTTTGAAAAATAACACTGATTTACATTTCCAAGTTCCCTTAAATAGTGTATTTGCTTTCCACTAGCATTTTGCTCTTAATTTACTAGTTGTCTTACAGATTTTTTTTTTTTTAGAATCAGAAAAAACATTGGTTCAACCTCAAATTTGGAGATTCAGCTGCTGTATTAAATTAATAATGAACATCACTATGATGAAGCAGCAACCAAAAGGTAAAATCAAAGTCAGAGACAATGCAAAAGTGACAGCTTCTTCCTATTAAAAAACTCTTACATTTAGAAAATACACTTAATTATCTTTTTATGGGCAGAATGTTATTTTTGGCTAGAAATGTGCATTGCATAATATGTTTAGAAATAAGTTAACCCTTTTATTAAATGCACTATTAGAGTAGATCATGTGTGATATAAGCACCCTGGAATATTAGGTTTTATTTTGTCAAGTCATCGAGGTTACAGATCAGAAAACGAATCACCTGCTTGTCTAAGCCTATGTTGAAATAGTGACACTATGTCTTGACCTAAATGGTGTAAGCATTTGGGAAACAAGGACCTAAAGCATGATGCCAAGTGATAATCAGTGACCTAGATGTAGCCAGCAACTGCACCCTGAAAACGAGTCCATTACGTATTTTTTTTCTGTCCCAGAGAGTACAAAGTAATGAACAACATAAATATACCTACTGAAATGTCTTATATCAGAATTAACATTCCATAGGAATACATTCCAAATAATCACAATGTACATGAAGTCTTTATAAATGTGGCACAATAGCATTTAAAATATGTGTTCATGCTTAGTAGTGGAATCACACACTTTCAGCTTAGAAAATGCCACAATGTGCTTATGTACATACAGACTTTCTCCTGTTAATCATTTACTCAGAGTGCATAAGAACAGTTGTACTTGTTTGCATCACAAGTCTTTTTTATTTTTTTTTTTAACTTTGCTGTGGTAATTTTATGAATAGCACTGATTTTGACAGATACTCTCTTAGCTGAGGCCAAGGAGCACATGGCTCCCTTTGTGCGAGTTCTACTCTGGGAAGAAATGACTGAATATTTTAAGATGTTAGAATTACTGTTACTTTAAAATGTTACACTAAGTTACTTTGGTGAATTTACTGTTTGTGAATACATGTATTTTTTAATCAGCCTGTTAATTAAAATCATGTCCTGGCTCCATTTCACATTTTATTTTATAAAACCAAGTCACCTAAAACCCCACACACCTCAAGAGCAAATGGAGGTCTACAACAGTTTGTTTTCCTTCATTGTTAAAACAAGGAAAAAGAGGATACATACTGATTTGAATATGTATGCATGGACTTCACTTCAAAAGATAATTAGAAAAGGAGGGAAGATTCTGCACTATTCTTATTAAAACAAAAACTGCACTAAACCACTTAAAATCTTGCCACAACAAAAACTGGCACCATCATCATTAATAATACATTGCCTTTCATATGCAGAGGTAATAAGACATGATCCATATAACCTCAATAAGGTATAAATGAACCAAGAAGATTCTAATTAGTTCAGCAGCCCCAAAAATTGAGTAGAAACATCAAAAGAGCCAGTGGGACGTTACTTTCATTTTTTTTGTCAGACATGCTGCAGAGCTGCTCTTCAGAATCCTCTGGTTTATATCTGGAAGCAGGCCTCACAAATGTAGGTCATGGTAAGGTAAAAGAACTGGAGCTAAAGGATGCCACCCTAGCACCTGCACCCTGCCCCAGCAGCACTGCCCCGCAGCCTCCCCAGCACTGTCTCCACACGTCCCACACGAAGTTCTCCACCATCTAGGATCTATGCAAAGGAAGGGTGGAGCCAGTTCCTCACCTCCTGTCTGCAGCCACAGAAGACAGTACATCCTGAAAGCATTACGTTTGCTACAGTCCCTTTTCTTCTCCTTCCCCTCGGTGCAACTGCGGAAAAGGAAGGGGAGACTGGGACAGTATCTCAGCTTCCATGGAGACATGCTACAAGGGAGGGAGATACAAAGGATAGCTGAGCAGGCAGCCACAAACCCTACAGAGACACAGGACCTCCCTTGTAGATGGCCTTGAATCCCTCTCCAGAGTCATACAGCTGTTCCTGCCATCCAGATGAGAAAACGTGTGTGCATGCACTTGAGAGAGCCTCTGAGGAAAAATACCTGTAGAAGCATCCAAGTCCAAAGTTATAACAGTATGTGTATATATTTATTTTTTAATGAAAAAACAGTGAGAGAACTTTTATACTACATCGCAGAGATGCGGACATCCCTGCCTCTGCAGCACACGCTGCTGGGCTTATATTGCATCAGAGGTAACGTAGGGAGAAAACCCTACCCCAGAGGAATGTAGCTTGGAGTGATTTTTTCACAAAGAAAAGTCCTAATCATACAATTCACTCAAGTCAGAAAAGTTCCCTTTAAAAATCAACAAAACCTGATACTGGGGTCCACGGTATTAATGTCAAGTAATTATTTTTTCTAACCTTGACGATATGAATATACAAGTTTAGCTTCTATTGCCTTCAACAGGATGTATTTGTCTACTACCCAGTAACGTTTCAATCCCCTTTGAAATTAGGTAAAAGCATCATGGGCAAGAAAGACAATACTGGTATGAAAGGAAGACCTTTTACTATTGCAGGACTCTTCCATAACCATAACCAAAAGGTTAACTTCTTCCAAGGACAGTGCTTGTACAGTAAAGGTTTAAATCATGGTAACAATATTTTTAAGGTACCAGCTTTCAACATTGTTCAGTTTTCAGACCTATTTAAAAAAAAATAAATCCAGTTATGCAATGGAGCTGCACAGACAGAGCCTCCTTGACAGCAGGCTTGCTCTTCTGTTTACCTTCCATGGAACATACAGAAGACAACAGATCCCACAGGTCCACAAATACCAGGCTGAAAAAAATCATCGTTGCAATTATGGAAACTACTGCAGTATAACCTAAGGTCCAACTCACAATTCCCAAGGAATTCAACTGGAGGTGGACCGGCCCTCAAAGCTTAGTTAACTTCTCCCATTATCTACAACATCAAGCTGGAACTACTTTGACAGAAGTCTGCACAGAGGAGCTCCAACACAAACCCCTGAGGAATCAAAGGGCATGCTCCAGCAAACCTTCACCATCCTAAGCAGACACACAGCACAAGCAGGGCAAAGTTTCTCAAGAAATCCTTACTTAAATTAATACGGAAACTCACGGATTCAACACAGATGGCCCACAACATCTGCAAGAGTTAAAACACAAAACATTCTCGGAAGATAACAGGGAATGCTGATAAAAGGCAAACAAAGGCCGCCTGTGCCCCGCCGCAGCCACCGGGCGATCCCGCCGCACGCGGCTCTGCGCGCAGCCTTCCACAAACACAACCGCAGCCCATCGCTGTCAGAGCCGTCCCGAGGAGGAGCAGGGGGAGCACCGGGGGAGGGACACTGTTTATGAAAATAAAAGAGCTGAACTGAAGCCTGTATGCTGCCGTCTAGAACTACGGTTACATTTGTACCACCCATTCCCTAGGGGAAATGACATACAATGCAAACAGGCCTAGTTGTTCAATTATTCAAGTATTAAGAGATTCACAGAAAGGCATCTGAGAAACATAACATTTTAATAGATGAAATAAATACTCCAGTACATGCAAGATAAAAACTGACATTGGAAAAAAAAAAATTAAAAATCACTTTTGTTATAGTGTAACTTTTGTTTGTTTGTTTAAACACTCACAGTAGCTTTTCCCCCAGTTTGGAAATCAACACATGGAAAACATAATCACAACCTCCAGTCCTTCCACTCCTACACACCAAATGCACTTCTAACCTAACACTTGATGCAAAATAAAAAAAGAAGTCATACAAAACAAAACCAAACAAAATAGTAGCTACATCCATCATCTACGTGTTGTTGGGTTTTTTCATTTCTTTAAATGAGTGAGAACTGAGGTAACCTTTTTCCTGCACAACTGAACAGTAAAATTTAGAAGGGAAACTTCGGAAGACAAGACAAGACAAACTTTAAAAACCGCACCCAGCGCGATTAAAGCTGTTTTTTCCTCTTTTTTTTAAGATACCCCCACCTCCCCAAATATAAAAAAACCTTTATACAGTTCTTATTACCATTTCTGTGAAGACCTTGCTGAATAAAGGAAAATTTATCTGCAGATACTTGCTTGATCTTAAAAGAAGCCAAAACTGGCTACCTTTATTAGTATGTATAGTCTGAATATGTTCTGCTTCTTTGCCACATGAAATCAAAGGACTGGGCTTATCCAAGTGAATTCTTTGGTATACAAAAAAGGGGTGAGGAGGCGGGATATTATTTTCCTTTAGCAACAACTGGGATTTAAACAGAAGATGTGGGGGTTAATTCACAGAATTGGAGTTCACTGGCGGTAAAGTCCTGGGTGAAGATCTTTCTCTTAGTGCCTGAGATAACAGGTTGCAACCATCTGAGACGGCGCAAGCTGAGTTCCTCAACCTTTCCCTGTAATCGCTCATTTTGGTGCTACTTTCGGGGTGTTGGGCTATATCCCTGAGGCATTGGGTCAGGAGCACACAAGCAGATACCACGCTCATGGCTCCTCCTAGGATGGCAGTTTGCACAGCTTTGCCCTCTGGATTAATGGTGGCAGCTTTACCCAAAAACTGGGGCTCAGTGGCAAAGCCCACCAGAGCATAGACAGACTGCACCAAAGGTCCACTGAACAAGACGCACCGGTTCCTGGTCAGCTCACTGGGTGAAGTCTTGACCTCCTTGACACACGCCAAGAGGGCAGAGGCGCTGGTGCTCATGCATTTGACACTGAGTTTGAACTGCTCCTTAGCAAATTTATCCTTGGATTTCTCACTGGCCAGCACGCAGGCGTCTGTTAGGAATTTCAAATTCTTGGACATGTTCTGAGAAACCTCCAGCAGAAGCTGAGGGCTCATATCTGCCAAAGGGGTAGTTTTCAAGACCCCGCAGCCGTGCTCCACCTCATGCCTACATCGGGTCACCTTGTAGCGATCCACCAAGCCAGGCATAGCAGGCTGGGCCCCCGGAGTCTCCACGGCAGCCAGGTAGGCGGCATGGGCAGAGCATTCGGTCAGGGAGACGACCAGCTCCCCCATCTCCATCAGGCTTTCCCCCACCTCCCCGAAGCGTCCCATGTTGAGCTGGCTCTGGACGTCATGGGTCAAGATGGAGAGTCCTTTGGTCCTGGCAATGATCGTGTCCCTGCACTTCTCGAAGGACTCACCGAAGACTGACAGGCTCTCCGTGTTCACCGGCCTGGTCTCGCTCGACAGCAGAAGCAGATCAGCCACCAGTTGCATCTTGATCTTGCAGTGGTCGCAGATAGAGATGAGCTTCTTCCTCTGCAGGGAACCGCTGCTGG